>NC_052327.1:49648025-49672114 GCF_016432855.1 Salvelinus namaycush | reverse complement strand
GAGAGAGGGGGGAAAAGGGGACATGCTAGGGGACATATGCTCTGACGATGAAAATGCTCGACCCATTTCCTCTGCATTACCATAATAGCACAGTGAGGACACATACTACATTTCCAGGCCAATCCTGATAGGACATGACCATTTTACACATACTAAAGAGACCCACACTGAATAATTCATATCACAGACACATGTTTCAGGCACAAGAGTTTTGTTTGAATCGGCCTGTTTTGTCAAGGAAGGCTGTTTGACTGTATTTCTCATCACTCACCTTTGTTTTAGGCATTCCCAGCTTCTATGTGAGAAGGAGAGAGGGAGGGGGGGGAGATGGGGACGAGAGAGAGGGGGGGGAGATGGGGGAGGGTAGAGAGGGGGTGGGGAGATGGGGACGGGGAGAGAGAGGAGGGAGGGGGAGATGGGGTGGGCAGAGAGAGAGAGGGGAGGGGAATGGGGTGGGTAAGAGAGGGGGTGGGGAATGGGGGGGTGGGGGGTGGGCAGAGAGAGGGAGGGGAGAGGGGGTGGGCAGAGAGGGGAGAGGGGGGTGGGGTGGGGGTGGGCAAGAGAGGGAGGGGGGAGATTGGGACGGGTAGAGAGAGGGGTGGGGAGATGGGGCGGGCAGAGAAGGGTGGGAGATGGGGGTGGGCAGAGAGAGGAGGGGGAGATGGGGGTGGGCAGAGGGAGGGAGAGGGAGATAGGGGTGGTTAGAGAGAGGGTGGGGGAGATGGGGGTGTGCAGAGAGAGGGGTGGGGAGATGGGGTGGGCAGAGAGAGGGAGGGGGAGATGGGGGTGGGCAGAGAGAGGGGGGTGGGGAGATGGGGGTGGGCAGAGAGAGGGGTGGGAGATGGGGTGGCAGAGAGAGGGAGGGGGAGATGGGGGTGGGCAGAGAGAGAGAGGGGGGAGATGGGCGGC
This sequence comes from Salvelinus namaycush, assembly GCF_016432855.1. NCBI lineage: Eukaryota > Metazoa > Chordata > Actinopteri > Salmoniformes > Salmonidae > Salvelinus > Salvelinus namaycush. The sequence goes on along the minus strand of NC_052327.1, from coordinate 49,671,205 downwards.
CAGAGAGAGGGAGGGGGGAGATGGGGGTGGCCAGAGAGGGAGGGGGGAGATGGGGTGGACAGAGAGAGGGAGGGGGAGAGATAGGTTCATAGTTATTAGTTAATATTCCTGGATTTGTTTTGAATCATCAAAGGCACAAAATGTGTAACAACCTATTGTATATTATGGGATTTGACGTTCTATGTGTAGTACCAATGACAACCAGCAGGCATGTAAATCTGGACCACTCAGTCTTCTAGTATTCATGGTAGTGTTTGTTTGAGAGGTGTATGGTTTTCATTGAGACAGGATAACAGTGAGCTGAGCAATCATCCATTTTTCTCCATCACTCCATTCAAAAGCCCCCTGGCTGCAAGTTACGCATCGCTGCAACATCAGTCTGTCTCTCTCTCTCTCTCTCTCTCTCTCTCTCTCTCTCTCTCTCTCTCTCTCTCTCTCTCTCTCTCTCTCTCTCTCTCTCACTCTCTGTCCTTTGTCGTCTGTCTGTCTGTCTGTCTGTCTGTCTGTCTGTCTGTCTGTCTGTCTGTCTGTCTGTCTCTCTCTCTCTACTCTCCCTTTTTCTCTCATATCTTTCTCTCTCTCTCTCTACTCTCCCTCTCTGTCTGTCTCTTTCTTTCTTTCGCTCTGTCAATTCAATTCATTCAATTCCTGCTAGAGGACAGAGTTATCATCTGTCCTGTGTCCATCTGACACTCTATTGTCTTCCTGGTACTGAGTGTTCTGCTAGAGGACAGAGTTATCATCTGTCCTGTGTCCATCTGACACTCTTGTCTTCCTGGTACTGAGTGTTCTGCTAGAGGACAGAGTTATCATCTGTCCTGTGTCCATCTGACACTCTATTGTCTTCCTGGTACTGAGTGTTCTGCTAGAGGACAGAGTTATCATCTGTCCTGTGTCCATCTGACACTCTTGTCTTCCTGGTACTGAGTTGTTCTGCTAGAGGACAGAGTTATCATCTGTCCTGTGTCCATCTGACACTCTATTGTCTTCCTGGTACTGAGTGTTCTGCTAGAGGACAGAGTTATCATCTGTCCTGTGTCCATCTGACACTCTATTGTCTTCCTGGTACTGAGTGTTCTGCTAGAGGACAGAGTTATCATCTGTCCTGTGTCCATCTGACACTCTTGTCTTCCTGGTACTGAGTGTTCTGCTAGAGGACAGAGTTATCATCTGTCCTGTGTCCATCTGACACTCTATTGTCTTCCTGGTACTGAGTGTTCTGCTAGAGGACAGAGTTATCATCTGTCCTGTGTCCATCTGACACTCTTGTCTTCCTGGTACTGAGTGTTCTGCTAGAGGACAGAGTTATCATCTGTCCTGTGTCCATCTGACACTCTATTGTCTTCCTGGTACTGAGTGTTCTGCTAGAGGACAGAGTTATCATCTGTCCTGTGTCCATCTGACACTCTATGTCTTCCTGGTACTGAGTGTTCTGCTAGAGGACAGAGTTATCATCTGTCCTGTGTCCATCTGACACTCTATTGTCTTCCTGGTACTGAGTGTTCTGCTAGAGGACAGAGTTATCATCTGTCCTGTGTCCATCTGACACTCTTGTCTTCCTGGTACTGAGTGTTCTGCTAGAGGACAGAGTTATCATCTGTCCTGTGTCCATCTGACACTCTTGTCTTCCTGGTACTGAGTGTTCTGCTAGAGGACAGAGTTATCATCTGTCCTGTGTCCATCTGACACTCTATTGTCTTCCTGGTACTGAGTGTTCTGCTAGAGGACAGAGTTATCATCTGTCCTGTGTCCATCTGACACTCTATGTCTTCCTGGTACTGAGTGTTCTGCTAGAGGACAGAGTTATCATCTGTCCTGTGTCCATCTGACACTCTTGTCTTCCTGGTACTGAGTGTTCTGCTAGAGGACAGAGTTATCATCTGTCCTGTGTCCATCTGACACTCTATTGTCTTCCTGGTACTGAGTGTTCTGCTAGAGGACAGAGTTATCATCTGTCCTGTGTCCATCTGACACTCTTGTCTTCCTGGTACTGAGTGTTCTGCTAGAGGACAGAGTTATCATCTGTCCTGTGTCCATCTGACACTCTATTGTCTTCCTGGTACTGAGTGTTCTGCTAGAGGACAGAGTTATCATCTGTCCTGTGTCCATCTGACACTCTATTGTCTTCCTGGTACTGAGTGTTCTGCTAGAGGACAGAGTTATCATCTGTCCTGTGTCCATCTGACACTCTTGTCTTCCTGGTACTGAGTGTTCTGCTAGAGGACAGAGTTATCATCTGTCCTGTGTCCATCTGACACTCTATTGTCTTCCTGGTACTGAGTGTTCTGCTAGAGGACAGAGTTATCATCTGTCCTGTGTCCATCTGACACTCTTGTCTTCCTGGTACTGAGTGTTCTGCTAGAGGACAGAGTTATCATCTGTCCTGTGTCCATCTGACACTCTATTGTCTTCCTGGTACTGAGTGTTCTGCTAGAGGACAGAGTTATCATCTGTCCTGTGTCCATCTGACACTCTTGTCTTCCTGGTACTGAGTGTTCTGCTAGAGGACAGAGTTATCATCTGTCCTGTGTCCATCTGACACTCTATTGTCTTCCTGGTACTGAGTGTTCTGCTAGAGGACAGAGTTATCATCTGTCCTGTGTCCATCTGACACTCTTGTCTTCCTGGTACTGGGTGTTCTGCTAGAGGACAGAGTTATCATCTGTCCTGTGTCCATCTGACACTCTATTGTCTTCCTGGTACTGAGTGTTCTGCTAGAGGACAGAGTTATCATCTGTCCTGTGTCCATCTGACACTCTTGTCTTCCTGGTACTGAGTGTTCTGCTAGAGGACAGAGTTATCATCTGTCCTGTGTCCATCTGACACTCTTGTCTTCCTGGTACTGAGTGTTCTGCTAGAGGACAGAGTTATCATCTGTCCTGTGTCCATCTGAAACTCTTGTCTTCCTGGTACTGGGTGTTCTGCTAGAGGACAGAGTTATCATCTGTCCTGTGTCCATCTGACACTCTATTGTCTTCCTGGTACTGAGTGTTCTGCTAGAGGACAGAGTTATCATCTGTCCTGTGTCCATCTGACACTCTTGTCTTCCTGGTACTGAGTGTTCTGCTAGAGGACAGAGTTATCATCTGTCCTGTGTCCATCTGACACTCTTGTCTTCCTGGTACTGAGTGTTCTGCTAGAGGACAGAGTTATCATCTGTCCTGTGTCCATCTGACACTCTTGTCTTCCTGGTACTGAGTGTTCTGCTAGAGGACAGAGTTATCATCTGTCCTGTGTCCATCTGACACTCTTGTCTTCCTGGTACTGAGTGTTCTGCTAGAGGACAGAGTTATCATCTGTCCTGTGTCCATCTGACACTCTATTGTCTTCCTGGTACTGAGTGTTCTGCTAGAGGACAGAGTTATCATCTGTCCTGTGTCCATCTGACACTCTATGTCTTCCTGGTACTGAGTGTTCTGCTAGAGGACAGAGTTATCATCTGTCCTGTGTCCATCTGACACTCTATTGTCTTCCTGGTACTGAGTGTTCTGCTAGAGGACAGAGTTATCATCTGTCCTGTGTCCATCTGACACTATTGTCTTCCTGGTACTGAGTGTTCTGCTAGAGGACAGAGTTATCATCTGTCCTGTGTCCATCTGACACTCTATTGTCTTCCTGGTACTGAGTGTTCTGCTAGAGGACAGAGTTATCATCTGTCCTGTGTCCATCTGACACTCTTGTCTTCCTGGTACTGAGTGTTCTGCTAGAGGACAGAGTTATCATCTGTCCTGTGTCCATCTGACACTCTTGTCTTCCTGGTACTGAGTGTTCTGCTAGAGGACAGAGTTATCATCTGTCCTGTGTCCATCTGACACTCTATTGTCTTCCTGGTACTGAGTGTTCTGCTAGAGGACAGAGTTATCATCTGTCCTGTGTCCATCTGACACTCTTGTCTTCCTGGTACTGAGTGTTCTGCTAGAGGACAGAGTTATCATCTGTCCTGTGTCCATCTGACACTCTATTGTCTTCCTGGTACTGAGTGTTCTGCTAGAGGACAGAGTTATCATCTGTCCTGTGTCCATCTGACACTCTATTGTCTTCCTGGTACTGAGTGTTCTGCTAGAGGACAGAGTTATCATCTGTCCTGTGTCCATCTGACACTCTATTGTCTTCCTGGTACTGAGTGTTCTGCTAGAGGACAGAGTTATCATCTGTCCTGTGTCCATCTGACACTCTTGTCTTCCTGGTACTGAGTGTTCTGCTAGAGGACAGAGTTATCATCTGTCCTGTGTCCATCTGACACTCTATTGTCTTCCTGGTACTGAGTGTTCTGCTAGAGGACAGAGTTATCATCTGTCCTGTGTCCATCTGACACTCTTGTCTTCCTGGTACTGAGTGTTCTGCTAGAGGACAGAGTTATCATCTGTCCTGTGTCCATCTGACACTCTATTGTCTTCCTGGTACTGAGTGTTCTGCTAGAGGACAGAGTTATCATCTGTCCTGTGTCCATCTGACACTCTATTGTCTTCCTGGTACTGAGTGTTCTGCTAGAGGACAGAGTTATCATCTGTCCTGTGTCCATCTGACACTCTTGTCTTCCTGGTACTGAGTGTTCTGCTAGAGGACAGAGTTATCATCTGTCCTGTGTCCATCTGACACTCTTGTCTTCCTGGTACTGAGTGTTCTGCTAGAGGACAGAGTTATCATCTGTCCTGTGTCCATCTGACACTCTTGTCTTCCTGGTACTGAGTGTTCTGCTAGAGGACAGAGTTATCATCTGTCCTGTGTCCATCTGACACTCTTGTCTTCCTGGTACTGAGTGTTCTGCTAGAGGACAGAGTTATCATCTGTCCTGTGTCCATCTGACACTCTTGTCTTCCTGGTACTGAGTGTTCTGCTAGAGGACAGAGTTATCATCTGTCCTGTGTCCATCTGACACTCTTGTCTTCCTGGTACTGAGTGTTCTGCTAGAGGACAGAGTTATCATCTGTCCTGTGTCCATCTGACACTCTATTGTCTTCCTGGTACTGAGTGTTCTGCTAGAGGACAGAGTTATCATCTGTCCTGTGTCCATCTGACACTCTTGTCTTCCTGGTACTGAGTGTTCTGCTAGAGGACAGAGTTATCATCTGTCCTGTGTCCATCTGACACTCTATTGTCTTCCTGGTACTGAGTGTTCTGCTAGAGGACAGAGTTATCATCTGTCCTGTGTCCATCTGACACTCTATTGTCTTCCTGGTACTGAGTGTTCTGCTAGAGGACAGAGTTATCATCTGTCCTGTGTCCATCTGACACTCTTGTCTTCCTGGTACTGAGTGTTCTGCTAGAGGACAGAGTTATCATCTGTCCTGTGTCCATCTTACACTCTTGTCTTCCTGGTACTGAGTGTTCTGCTAGAGGACAGAGTTATCATCTGTCCTGTGTCCATCTGACACTCTTGTCTTCCTGGTACTGAGTGTTCTGCTAGAGGACAGAGTTATCATCTGTCCTGTGTCCATCTGACACTCTTGTCTTCCTGGTACTGAGTGTTCTGCTAGAGGACAGAGTTATCATCTGTCCTGTGTCCATCTGACACTCTTGTCTTCCTGGCCCTGAGTGTTCTGCTAGAGGACAGAGTTATCATCTGTCCTGTGTCCATCTGACACTCTTGTCTTCCTGGTACTGAGTGTTCTGCTAGAGGACAGAGTTATCATCTGTCCTGTGTCCATCTGACACTCTATTGTCTTCCTGGTACTGAGTGTTCTGCTAGAGGACAGAGTTATCATCTGTCCTGTGTCCATCTGACACTCTATTGTCTTCCTGGTACTGAGTGTTCTGCTAGAGGACAGAGTTATCATCTGTCCTGTGTCCATCTGACACTCTAGTCTTCCTGGTACTGAGTGTTCTGCTAGAGGACAGAGTTATCATCTGTCCTGTGTCCATCTGACACTCTATTGTCTTCCTGGTGTTGAGTGTTCTGCTAGAGGACAGAGTTATCATCTGTCCTGTGTCCATCTGACACTCTTGTCTTCCTGGTACTGAGTGTTCTGCTAGAGGACAGAGTTATCATCTGTCCTGTGTCCATCTGACACTCTATTGTCTTCCTGGTACTGAGTGTTCTGCTAGAGGACAGAGTTATCATCTGTCCTGTGTCCATCTGACACTCTTGTCTTCCTGGTACTGGGTGTTCTGCTAGAGGACAGAGTTATCATCTGTCCTGTGTCCATCTGACACTCTTGTCTTCCTGGTACTGAGTGTTCTGCTAGAGGACAGAGTTATCATCTGTCCTGTGTCCATCTGACACTCTATTGTCTTCCTGGTACTGAGTGTTCTGCTAGAGGACAGAGTTATCATCTGTCCTGTGTCCATCTGACACTCTTGTCTTCCTGGTACTGAGTGTTCTGCTAGAGGACAGAGTTATCATCTGTCCTGTGTCCATCTGACACTTTATTGTCTTCCTGGTACTGAGTGTTCTGCTAGAGGACAGAGTTATCATCTGTCCTGTGTCCATCTGACACTCTATTGTCTTCCTGGTGTTGAGTGTTCTGCTAGAGGACAGAGTTATCATCTGTCCTGTGTCCATCTGACACTCTATTGTCTTCCTGGTACTGAGTGTTCTGCTAGAGGACAGAGTTATCATCTGTCCTGTGTCCATCTGACACTCTTGTCTTCCTGGTACTGAGTGTTCTGCTAGAGGACAGAGTTATCATCTGTCCTGTGTCCATCTGACACTCTATTGTCTTCCTGGTACTGAGTGTTCTGCTAGAGGACAGAGTTATCATCTGTCCTGTGTCCATCTGACACTCTTGTCTTCCTGGTACTGAGTGTTCTGCTAGAGGACAGAGTTATCATCTGTCCTGTGTCCATCTGACACTCTTGTCTTCCTGGTACTGAGTGTTCTGCTAGAGGACAGAGTTATCATCTGTCCTGTGTCCATCTGACACTCTTGTCTTCCTGGTACTGAGTGTTCTGCTAGAGGACAGAGTTATCATCTGTCCTGTGTCCATCTGACACTCTTGTCTTCCTGGCCCTGAGTGTTCTGCTAGAGGACAGAGTTATCATCTGTCCTGTGTCCATCTGACACTCTTGTCTTCCTGGTACTGAGTGTTCTGCTAGAGGACAGAGTTATCATCTGTCCTGTGTCCATCTGACACTCTATTGTCTTCCTGGTACTGAGTGTTCTGCTAGAGGACAGAGTTATCATCTGTCCTGTGTCCATCTGACACTCTTGTCTTCCTGGTACTGAGTGTTCTGCTAGAGGACAGAGTTATCATCTGTCCTGTGTCCATCTGACACTCTATTGTCTTCCTGGTGTTTAGTGTTCTGCTAGAGGACAGAGTTATCATCTGTCCTGTGTCCATCTGACACTCTTGTCTTCCTGGTACTGAGTGTTCTGCTAGAGGACAGAGTTATCATCTGTCCTGTGTCCATCTGACACTCTATTGTCTTCCTGGTACTGAGTGTTCTGCTAGAGGACAGAGTTATCATCTGTCCTGTGTCCATTTGACACTCTATTGTCTTCCTGGTACTGAGTGTTCTGCTAGAGGACAGAGTTATCATCTGTCCTGTGTCCATCTGACACTCTTGTCTTCCTGGTACTGGGTGTTCTGCTAGAGGACAGAGTTATCATCTGTCCTGTGTCCATCTGACACTCTTGTCTTCCTGGTACTGAGTGTTCTGCTAGAGGACAGAGTTATCATCTGTCCTGTGTCCATCTGACACTCTATTGTCTTCCTGGTACTGAGTGTTCTGCTAGAGGACAGAGTTATCATCTGTCCTGTGTCCATCTGACACTCTTGTCTTCCTGGTACTGAGTGTTCTGCTAGAGGACAGAGTTATCATCTGTCCTGTGTCCATCTGACACTCTATTGTCTTCCTGGTACTGAGTGTTCTGCTAGAGGACAGAGTTATCATCTGTCCTGTGTCCATCTGACACTCTTGTCTTCCTGGTACTGAGTGTTCTGCTAGAGGACAGAGTTATCATCTGTCCTGTGTCCATCTGACACTCTATTGTCTTCCTGGTACTGAGTGTTCTGCTAGAGGACAGAGTTATCATCTGTCCTGTGTCCATCTGACACTCTTGTCTTCCTGGTACTGAGTGTTCTGCTAGAGGACAGAGTTATCATCTGTCCTGTGTCCATCTGACACTCTATTGTCTTCCTGGTACTGAGTGTTCTGCTAGAGGACAGAGTTATCATCTGTCCTGTGTCCATCTGACACTCTATTGTCTTCCTGGTACTGAGTGTTCTGCTAGAGGACAGAGTTATCATCTGTTCTGTGTCCATCTGACACTCTTGTCTTCCTGGTACTGAGTGTTCTGCTAGAGGACAGAGTTATCATCTGTCCTGTGTCCATCTTACACTCTTGTCTTCCTGGTACTGAGTGTTCTGCTAGAGGACAGAGTTATCATCTGTCCTGTGTCCATCTGACACTCTTGTCTTCCTGGTACTGAGTGTTCTGCTAGAGGACAGAGTTATCATCTGTCCTGTGTCCATCTGACACTCTTGTCTTCCTGGTACTGAGTGTTCTGCTAGAGGACAGAGTTATCATCTGTCCTGTGTCCATCTGACACTCTTGTCTTCCTGGTACTGAGTGTTCTGCTAGAGGACAGAGTTATCATCTGTCCTGTGTCCATCTGACACTCTATTGTCTTCCTGGTACTGAGTGTTCTGCTAGAGGACAGAGTTATCATCTGTCCTGTGTCCATCTGACACTCTATTGTCTTCCTGGTACTGAGTGTTCTGCTAGAGGACAGAGTTATCATCTGTCCTGTGTCCATCTGACACTCTTGTCTTCCTGGTACTGAGTGTTCTGCTAGAGGACAGAGTTATCATTGATTGATTGATTGATTGATTGATTGATTGATTGATTGATTGATTGATTGATTGATTGAATTTATTTGACAATTTGTCAAATACATAAGGGCGCTTCAGACGGTGACACCTCCACAAAATAGTTGTTTGTTTCATAACATGAGATTATTAGTACAATTTCCTAATAAACATTAAGTGCACACAAACACACAAATGCACACACACACACCCAAACGTACACACACACACACACGTACACACACAGAAACGTACACACACATGCTGGAGGATCAAGTCATTATATGCTCTGTTTCCATCTGAGACTGATTGTGTGAGGCCTCTCTTTTGAGACTGATTGTGTGAGGCCTCTCTTTTGTCCAGCATGGTGTCTGACCAGATGAGTCTACAGGCATGGTTCCAAATTAAAGGGATACTTCAGTTTAAAGGAAGTTGCTAACTAGCGTTGCGAATAGACACCATAGACGTCCAGTCATTACGCTAACACTAGTTAGCATTGGCTCGCGAAACTACCTCTAATTTTCTTCATATTGGATGCAGAGACATAAAGACAGTATCCACGAGTTCCTCTGACTCTGGGGGAGTACATAAAGGGCTTCGTTGCCAACATCCTGAAGTATCCCTTCAACATTTTTTTAAAGAGTTAGGAGCACCACATGAAACTTAGGAGCACCAGAAAACAGAATGTGTTTAATTCATAGCGATACAGACTATATTGGGCTTTTATGAATTCTACTTTTGAAGCACATGTTGTGTCCTAGAAACTAATAAGTAACAAGACATAGTATCAATAACAAGATCAAACTAGCTGAAACGAGCTGAAACGAGCTGAAACGAGTCACTTACTATTCGCCACATGGCAGCTTGTTGTCATTGTTGCTAGCTGTCTGGCCATCCAGAACCGTAACAACACATGGCAGCTTGTTGTCATTGTTGCTAGCTGTCTGGCCATCCAGAACCGTAACAACACATGGCAGCTTGTTGTCATTGTTGCTAGCTGTCTGGCCATCCAGAACCGTAACAACACATGGCAGCTTGTTGTCATTGTTGCTAGCTGTCTGGCCATCCAGAACCGTAACAACACATGGCAGCTTGTTGTCATTGTTGCTAGCTGTCTGGCCATCCAGAACCGTAACAACACATGGCAGCTTGTTGTCATTGTTGCTAGCTGTCTGGCCATCCAGAACCGTAACAACACATGGCAGCTTGTTGTCATTGTTGCTAGCTGTCTGGCCATCCAGAACCGTAACAACACATGGCAGCTTGTTGTCATTGTTGCTAGCTGTCTGGCCATCCAGAACCGTAACGACACATGGCAGCTTGTTGTCATTGTTGCTAGCTGTCTGGCCATCCAGAACCGTAACACATGGCAGCTTGTTGTCATTGTTGCTAGCTGTCTGGCCATCCAGAACCGTAGCACATGGCCTTCTGCCCCTTTGAAGCGCATGCATCGTTTTTGTGACATTGACAGCTAACCTGTCTGTCTATATGGGTCAGATCTTTTGTCCTGGTTGGGCTAGAAGCAAGCCGTTTTCGCTGTAGTAATGGTATAACCATGACGCTAACGAATCTGCTCTCACTTTGTTCTCTAGGGCACTCTGAAACTATGGTACAGGGAAGCCTTATCCTTACAATTATTATCTGAGAGATTATTTTCCTAGTCGCTCCCAAAATAAAACTACTGTTCATACAACAAAATATTTCATTGCATATGCCACCAAACCCTTCGCACTTAAGAGCCCTGTCTACAGCCATGACTCTGTCCGGCTCGAAGGACCTTTGAGTTGTTGGTGGATGATGACTATCTGAGGCTCTCTGACTGGCAACACAGACAGCAATGTTATTGGGATGTTGCAGAATTTCAATCCCTTAAAAATGTCAGGTCAGCATTTCTGAAAGTCAGGGCCAAAACCAAAGTATAAAGAAGTGCGAGTGAGATGCATTATTTATTTTATTAATAATATAATATTATTACCAACATAAATTACTTTATTGCTTTAAGTAACTTCATAAAAGCCCAAGCAGAAGACAAGGCAGTTGAGTAATAGATGTACAGATAGTGAAAAGATAATGTTATCTCAGTCAGTATCAAGGTTATTTAAATGTGTTTCTATTTATATTCGTTTTAAGATTTTTATTTTAAATTCAGTTTAGTTTCAGTTCATTTTTAGATCTGATTTCCTATTTTTTATTTAGTTTTATAAAAACATTTCTATTTCGTTTTCATGTTATTTAGTTTCAGTTTTAATGTTAGTGTCACGTCTACTCCCGCTCCTCCCCTCCGGAGTTCGACGTTGTCAGTTTACTAACCACCAGTCCTGGGATCCATCATTATGTGCACCTGCACATCATCGTGAGGCACACCTGGACTCCATTACCTCACTCATTACCTCCCCATTATCTGTCATTCCCTTAGGTTCTTTCCCCAGGCAGTATTGATGCTGTGTTATGCAAAGACGCTACTGTTATGTTGTCTGGTTCAATGTTTGTTGTTTTATTAAAGGTTTCACCTGCTTCTCGACTCTCAGCGTCTTCGTTACAGTTAGGAACAGAAAGTAGAGTATGCAGGGGGAGGGGGTTACCACTCTAACTTATTGTCAAAATTAATATAAACAAAAATAAGCTTTTTGGTCTAATTAAGGTTAGCCATGCGTGGAGCTAGCAGTCATTTAGCTTTTTGGTCTAATTAAGGTTAGCCATGCGTGGAGCTAGCAGTCATTTAGCTTTTTGGTCTAATTAAGGTTAGCCATGCGTGGAGCTAGCAGTCATTTAGCTTTTTGGTCTAATTAAGGTCTTGCATGGCACTCATCTCAATGGGCGCGTGCCTCTGCTCAGACACTGCATCACCTGGACAGGTGTTTAACATATCAGCTAATCAGCTAACCATAGAGTAGCTGCTGCCTTGGCTAATGGGGATCCATAATAAATAGAAATAAACTCAGCAAAAAAAAGAAACGTCCCTTTTTCAGGACCCTGTCCTTCAAAGATAATTCGTAAAAATCCAGATAACTTCACAGATCTTCATTGTAAAGGGTTTAAACACTGTTTTCCATGCTTGTTCAATGAACCATAAACAATTAATGAACATGCACCTGTGAAACGGTCGTTAACAATGTTCTGAAGTCTGCGTCGCCCCGCATACAAAAGCATGAATAACATATTTTAACCAGGCAGGTGCGCCACGAAAGTCAGAAATAGCGATATAATAAATGCCTTACCTTTGATGATTTTCTTCTGTTGGCACTCCAAAAGGTCCCAGATACATCACAAATGGTCCTTTTGTTCAACAATGTCCTTCTTTATATCCATAAAAACTCAGTTTAGCAGGCGTGCTTCAGTCAATAATCCACCCAGTTTCCCTCCATCAAAATACATACAAAATGAATCCCAAACATTACTAATAAACTTTTCCAAACAAGTCAAACAACGTTTATAATCAAACCTTAGGTACCCTAATACGTAAATAAATTATACAATTTAAAGCGAAGAATCGTTATTGTCTTTACCGGAGAAAAATACCAAAGAACACGCTCTCTTTCACACGCTTGGAAACACTACAGCCAAAATGGGAGCCACCTGGAAAAACTACAATTTCTGGCTAATTTTTCTAAAAACCAGCATGAAACTCTTTCTAAAGACTGTTGAGATCTAGTGGAAGACCTAGGAACTGCAATCTGGGAGGATTTCGCCTTAGAATAAAAGTGACAACCATTGAAAACAGTGGTAGGCTGAAATTTATTTTTGGGGGGATGGTTTGTACTCGGGGTTTTGCCTTATCAGTTCCGTTACACTCACAGACATAATTCTAAAAGTTTTAGAAACTAAATCTACCAATTATAAGCATATCCTAGCTTCTGGGCCTGAGTAACAGGCAGTTTACTTTGGGCACGCTTTTCATCCGGACGTGAAAATACTGCCCCCTACCCAAGAGAGGTTAAGAGCAGTACAGTAGCTTACCATTTGGTCCTCACAGCCCATCAGGGTCAATCTGTTATGTGGAAAAGGGGTTTACACATTTTGCACAAAATTGCTCCGCAAATACAGAAAAACCTGGAGCAAACCAAAAATTATTTACAATTCCTAAAACTCTTACAATTCTCACTACACCCCTCTTTGACACATGGCCTTTGACCATGTGCCAATTTAGCAACATAGGGGAAACAGACCTAGGCAAGGCCGGGAGGCCAGTACATTTTGTGTTCCAGAGACAAAATTACACTGGCCCTGCAGTAGACTGCAGGTCAGACACATCCTGTAAAGAAAAACATGTTTTTAACAGAGACAGGATGTGCAACAAAATAGCCTCCAAGTTTTCAACCAATTTAGAATGCGAAATTGTCTTACCAGATGAGGTGAGGAACCCACGTTGCTCCAGAGTGTACCGAAGTCATGCACAACCCAAATATATACCTGCTGTCTGTATAAATCCTAACACTTTCACCCTTAGCCAAAATAAATGCTCTATTAAGAGCAGCCTGATCTGACAGATGGGGTGGTAGTTTAACACTTTCTAAGGTAGTGGCAGCCTGATCTGACAGATGGGGTGATAGTTTAACACTTTCTAAGGTAGTGGCAGCCTGATCTGACAGATGGAGTGGTAGTTTAACACTTTCTAAGGTAGTGGCAGCCTGATCTGACAGATGGGGTGGTAGTTTAACACTTTCTAAGGTAGTGGCAGCCTGATCTGACAGATGGGGTGGTAGTTTAACACTTTCTAAGGTAGTGGCAGCCTGAGCTGACAGATGGGGTGGTAGTTTAACACTTTCTAAGGTAGTGGCAGCCTGATCTGACAGATGGAGTGGTAGTTTAACACTTTCTAAGGTAGTGGCAGCCTGATCTGACAGATGGGGTGGTAGTTTAACACTTTCTAAGGTAGTGGCAGCCTGATCTGACAGATGGGGTGGTAGTTTAACACTTTCTAAGGTAGTGGCAGCCTGATCTGACAGATGGAGTGGTAGTTTAACACGTTCTAAGGTAGTGGCAGCCTGAGCTGACAGATGGGGTGGTAGTTTAACACTTTCTAAGGTAGTGGCAGCCTGATCTGACAGATGGAGTGGTAGTTTAACACGTTCTAAGGTAGTGGAAGCCTGATCTGACAGATGGAGTGGTAGTTTAACACTTTCTAAGGTAGTGGCAGCCTGATCTGACAGATGGGGTGGTAGTTTAACACTTTCTAAGGTAGTGGCAGCCTGATCTGACAGATGGGGTGGTAGTTTAACACTTTCTAAGGTAGTGGCAGCCTGATCTGACAGATGGAGTGGTAGTTTAACACGTTCTAAGGTAGTGGCAGCCTGAGCTGACAGATGGAGTGGTAGTTTAACACTTTCTAAGGTAGTGGCAGCCTGAGCTGACAGATGGAGTGGTAGTTTAACACTTTCTAAGGTAGTGGCAGCCTGATCTGACAGATGGGTGGTAGTTTAACACTTTCTAAGGTAGTGGCAGCCTGATCTGACAGATGGAGGGGTAGTTTAACACTTTCTAAGGTAGTGGCAGCCTGAGCTGACAGATGGAGTGGTAGTTTAACACTTTCTAAGGTAGTGGCAGCCTGATCTGACAGATGGAGTGGTAGTTTAACACTTTCTAAGGTAGTGGCAGCCTGATCTGACAGATGGGTGGTAGTTTAACACTTTCTAAGGTAGTGGCAGCCTGATCTGACAGATGGGTGGTAGTTTAACACTTTCTAAGGTAGTGGCAGCCTGATCTGACAGATGGAGTGGTAGTTTAACACTTTCTAAGGTAGTGGCAGCCTGATCTGACAGATGGGGTGGTAGTTTAACACTTTCTAAGGTAGTGGCAGCCTGAGCTGACAGATGGGGTGGTAGTTTAACACTTTCTAAGGTAGTGGCAGCCTGATCTGACAGATGGAGGGGTAGTTTAACACTTTCTAAGGTAGTGGCAGCCTGATCTGACAGATGGGATGGTAGTTTAACACTTTCTAAGGTAGTGGCAGCCTGATCTGACAGATGGGTGGTAGTTTAACACTTTCTAAGGTAGTGGCAGCCTGATCTGTCAGATGGGGTGGTAGTTTAACACTTTCTAAGGTAGTGGCAGCCTGATCTGACAGATGGGGTGGTAGTTTAACACTTTCTAAGGTAGTGGCAGCCTGATCTGACAGATGGAGGGGTAGTTTAACACTTTCTAAGGTAGTGGCAGCCTGATCTGTCAGATGGGGTGGTAGTTTAACACTTTCTATGGTAGTGGCAGCCTGATCTGACAGATGGAGTGGTAGTTTAACACTTTCTAAGGTAGTGGCAGCCTGATCTAACAGATGGAGGGGTAGTTTAACACTTTCTAAGCTAGTGGCAGCCTGATCTGACAGATGGGGTGGTAGTTTAACACTTTCTAAGGTAGTGGCAGCTACTGCATAAGCCACTAATGGTACACCTTGAGGTGATTTTTGAGCGAAACCACCAACAAATAGTTCCAAATCAGCCTTACCTAAAGGCACATCAGATAAATCAGGGCGTGGCTTACAGACCTGTTCGCCGAGGATAGCAGAATCATAGGGCTCACCATCATAGGGCTCAATCATAGGGCTCAATCATAGGGCTCAATCATAGGGCTCAATCATAGGGCTCAATCATAGGGCTCAATCATAGGGCTCACCATCATAGGGCTCAATCATAGGGCTCACCATCATCATCAGTTGGTAAAGAGTGGCAGGGTTTAGGACGCTCCAGCGCTTCAGTGTGACATGAGACGTTGTTCACAGCACATTGTGATGGAGCAGCCTTGCTGGAGTGAAGTGAGCAGTATGGGCCTGTGAAATGAGAGCATGAACGACATACACAGTTAGTTGGGACATTTTTCACAAACAAAAAGGGTAAAACGTTTGTCAAGTGGCTGCAAACTCTCAGGAGTCAACTTGATCTTGTCCTTCATCGCCATCTTGTGGCCACGGGTGAGATCAGTGTGAAACATTCATTCACTATGCACTCATTCAATCAAATCAAACTTTATTTGTCACCTGCGCCGAATACAACAAGTGTAGAACTTACTGTGAAATGCTTACTTTACAAGCCCTTAACCAACAGTGCAGTTCAAGAAGAGTTAAGAAAATATTTACCAAATAGACTAAAATAAAAAATTTAATACAAAAATAATTAAAAGTAACACAACAATAACGAGGCTATATACCGGGTCAGTGTGCCGGGGTTACAGGTTAGAGGTCATTGGTACATGTAGGTAGGGGACTATGCATAGATAATAAACAGCGAGTAGCAGCAGTGTACAAAACAAATGAGGGGGCGTCAATGTAACAGTCCGGGGGCCATTTGATTAATTGTTGTGGCAGATGTGTTGTTGCCTACCCTTACCACCTGGGGGTGGCCCGTCAGAAAGTCCAGGATCCAGTTGCAGAGGGAGGTGTTTAGTCCCAGGGTCCTTAGCTTTGTGATGAGCTTCGTGGGCACTATGGTGTTCACAATCATTCTGTTATTGTGTGCGTCCACACATTAATTAATAAACCCCTCCTTATCTGTTTAGTTTTTTTACATTTTTTAACAGGAGTCAACTCTTAGATCAATCAGTTAACTAATTCCTGGCCTATTTGAAATTTAATTTGGTTCACTTAAATTAAATTCCAAAGATCAGTCAACTCAATTTTCACTACTTAAATTCAGTTCCAGAGAGTACATGTATTCTTACTACACATGTCAACTCACTTGAAAAGCAGGAATCAGTTACATCAAGAAGACCTTTTCACGTGTTGTACACAGGCCTTCTCTACACAAGGCTCAAAGCATTAACTTCTAAAACGTAGAATTCTAAAGTATTTACTGGTAGTGCTGTGAAAGCAAAAGTTAGTGGTTACAATTCTGCTACAACTAGCAGGCGGACATAAAATGGTATTATTGGAAATCAGTCATAACTCCTTCAGTCGGTAGCTTAGTTATCATTTTTGTAAAACTTCAGTCTACAGCAATTGTAGATCTTATCAAATTTAGGAAGGTCTAAATGAGTCTACTGAGATACAACAATAATTGTATTCATTCCAATACCACATTAATTCACATTAAACAAATGTCACATACTTCAACACACATTTTCAAATTGTCTTAGAAAAAATAATATTTGAAAATGCTTTTCAAGCAGTACATCTCCTTTACAACAAAATCATCAAAATAAATCACATGTAAAGCAACCTTAAACAACTATATCCCGCTAATTAACCATAAATAATTATCCCATCATTACTACACCGGTAGTTAATGCTAATCTTCTACACACCTTTGTCATTTATTTCAGTCAGGACCTTTGGGAAGAATGGTCACAACGCCCACACGCTTTTTGTGTTTCCTAAACTTCACTTAATCAATCCAATTGATTGTAAATGGAACTCCACGGTGAAGCCTAGTTAGTAAGATATCTGTCTTCAGCTATCAGCCTCACGTCCTTGTCTGGTTAATAATCCAATAATCCATCTCTCTCCCGGAAACTTCCACTGCCGGCCCAGTGCAGTTTCTTATTTTCCATGTATTAGTTTTACCAGCCCTCTTCATCATGCAACGGTATAGCCCAAATAATTATATTTTAGGCAAATCCATACTCTACATTATTTTCTTGTTTCGTGCGTTCCAATTCCAGAGTAGTTTTAGATTTCTTTCAGGCGCAAATCATGTCAAGCCTTCATACTTTTATAATCTCCTTCAACTCATTTCCGCGTATCATCAATGTCATTATTTTTCATTCGTCGAGTCTACAAGCTTCGTGTTCTAAGAGTTCAGTTGTCCTTCCTCTTTTCTTAAAGACATTATTTTAGCTATGACGTTCTCCCATTCTTACTCAATTTCTTTACAGCCATTCAATTTACTTAATTCATTGTATTTTCATAATGTTGTTGAAACCTATTTCAACGTCTTAATTAAATCCTATCTACCTTCTTCTATGAAACAAAAACATTTCACTTAATCACCAGTTTATCTTATTTTACACATAATTATCGCATTTATTTACTTAGTTGCCCTAATACTTCCGCCTAATCAGTCACGGTTTTCTCTTCAATACACACACACTGAGGAAACATAAACAACACACACTGAAGAAACATAAACAACACACACTGAGGAAACATAAACAACACACACTGAGGAAACATAAACAACACACACTGAGGAAACATAAACAATAACACACTGAGGAAACATAAACAACACACACTGAGGAAACATAAACAACACACACTGAGGAAACAAACAACACACACTGTTGAAACATAAACAATAACACACTGAGGAAACAAACAACACACACTGAGGAAACATAAACAACACACACTGAGGAAACATAAACAACACACACTGAGGAAACATAAACAATAACACACTGAGGAAACATAAACAACACACACTGAGGAAACATAAACAACACACACTGTTGAAACATAAACAATAACACACTGAGGAAACAAACAACACACACTGAGGAAACAAACAACACACACTGAGGAAACAAACAACACACACTGTTGAAACATAAACAATAACACACTGAGGAAACAAACAACACACACTGAGGAAACATAAACAACACACACTGAGGAAACATAAACAACACACACTGAGGAAACATAAACAATAACAC
Source organism: Salvelinus namaycush (assembly GCF_016432855.1). NCBI lineage: Eukaryota > Metazoa > Chordata > Actinopteri > Salmoniformes > Salmonidae > Salvelinus > Salvelinus namaycush. Next base: position 49,652,873 of record NC_052327.1, on the reverse strand, counting down.
ACTGAGGAAACATAAACAACACACACTGAGGAAACATAAACAACACACACTGTTGAAACATAAACAATAACACACTGAGGAAACATAAACAACACACACTGAGGAAACATAAACAACACACACTGTTGAAACATAAACAATAACACACTGAGGAAACAAACAACACACACTGAGGAAACAAACAACACACACTGAGGAAACAAACAACACACACTGAGGAAACATAAACAACACACACTGAGGAAACATAAACAACACACACTGAGGAAACATAAACAACACACACTGAGGAAACATAAACAACACACACTGAGGAAACATAAACAACACACACTGAGGAAACATAAACAACACACACTGAGGAAACATAAACAACACACACTGAGGAAACATAAACAACACACACTGAGGAAACATAAACAACACACACTGAGGAAACATAAACAACACACACTGAGGAAACAAACAACACACACTGAGGAAACAAACAACACACACTGAGGAAACAAACAACACACACTGAGGAAACATAAACAACACACACTGAGGAAACATAAACAACACACACTGAGGAAACATAAACAACACACACTGAGGAAACATAAACAACACACACTGAGGAAACATAAACAATAACACTGAGGAAACATAAACAACACACACTGAGGAAACAAACAACACACACTGAGGAAACATAAACAACACACACTGAGGAAACATAAACAACACACACTGAGGAAACATAAACAACACACACTGTTGAAACATAAACAATAACACTGAGGAAACATAAACAACACACACTGAGGAAACAAACAACACACACTGAGGAAACATAAACAACACACACTGAGGAAACATAAACAACACACACTGAGGAAACATAAACAACACACACTGTTGAAACATAAACAACACACACTGAGGAAACATAAACAACACACACTGAGGAAACATAAACAACACACACTGAGGAAACATAAACAATAACACTGAGGAAACATAAACAACACACACTGTTGAAACATAAACAATAACACTGAGGAAACATAAACAAAACAACAAACTGTATTTGGTTAGGAACATCTTCCTTTCTTATTAAAAATGTCCAATTGATTCATGACTAATACAGTATATTAATTAAATTACGTTGAACCAACGTGGAATAGAATGTCCCGTGAAATCGGTTTATTATCTATGGATAGGCACGTTACCCCTACCTGAAGTTGAAGTCGGAGGTTTACATACATCTTTGCCAAATAGATTTAAACTCAGTTTTTCACAATTCCTGACATTTAATCCTAGTAAAAATTCCCTGTCTTAGGTCAGTTAGGATCACCACTTTATTTTAAGAATGTCAAATGTCAGAATAATAGTAGAGAGAATGATTTATTTCAGCTTTTATTTCTTTCATCACATTCCCAGTGGGTCAGAAGTTTACATACACTCAATTAGTATTTGGTAGAATTGCCTTTGACTTGTTTGACTTGGGTCAAACGTTTCAGGTAGCCTTCCACAAGCTTCCCACAGTAAGTTGGGTGAATTTTGGCCCATTCCTCCTGACAGAGCTGGTGTAACTGAGTCAGGTTTGTAGGCCTCCTTGCTTGCATATGCTTTTTCAGTTCTGCCCACAAATTTTCTATAGGATTGAGGTCAGGGCTTTGTGATGGCCACTCCAATACCTTCGCTTTGTTGTCCTTAAGCCATTTTGCCACAACTTTGGAAGTATGCTTGGGGTCATTGTCCATTTGGAAGACCCATTTGCGACCAAGCTTAAACTTCCTGACTGATGTCTTGAGATGTTGCTTCAATATATCCACATAACTTTCCCTTCCTCATGATGCCATCTATTTTGTGAAGTGCACCAGTCCCTCCTGCAGCAAAGCACCCCCACAACATGATGCTGCCACCCCCATACTTCACGGTTGGGATGGTGTTCTTCAGCTTGCAAGCCTCCCCCTTTTTCCTCCAAACATAACAATGGTCATTACGGCCAAACAGTTATATTTTTGCTTCATCAGACCAGAGGACATTTCTCCAAAAAGTATGATCTTTGTTCCCATGTGCAGTTGCAAACCGTAGTCTGGCTTTTTTATGGCGGTTTTGGAGCAGTAGCTTCTTCCTTGCTGAGCGGCTTTTCAGGTTATGTCGATATAGGACTCGTTTTACTGTGGTGCATCCCGTTTCCATTGATCATCCTTGAGATGTTTCTACAACTTGATTGAAGTCCACCTGTGGTATTCAGTTGATTGGACATGATTTGGAAAAGCAGACACCTGTCTATATAAGTTCCTACAGTTGACAGTGCATGTCAGAGAAAAAACCAAGCCATGAGGTTGAAGGAATTGTCCGTAGAGCTCAGAGACAGGATTGTGACGAGGCACAGATCTGGGGAAGGGAACCAAAACATTTATGCAACATTGAAGGTCCCCAAGAACCAGTGGCCTCCATCATTCTTAAATGGAAGAAGTTAGGATCCAACAAGACTCTTCCTAGTGCTCGCCGCCCGGCCAAACTGAACAATCGGGGGGAAATTATGTATTTACCTGCTATGTTTACTATATCTGTATGAATATTGATAGTTGACAAATAATAGTAAGATACTTTCATAACTACTAGTGTGGGTTGACCACTTCATTATTGCAATAGTTAATCGATATTAAATAAAGATGATTGTTTGAAGAAATGACAAAGTCTCTCTTACTCGATTGAGATTTCCACCACCAGCGGCGACCCAGATGGACCAAACTCATCTGCTGGCGCCCCTGAGGACCTGGGTTAACCTGTCAGGGGCCACACCAAGTGGCTCAGTAAACCCCGCCTCCACTGAAGGAGAAGCCAGGGACCTGCCTAGATCTGAAGGAGGGTCGTCGTGGGTGGTTACGGTGTCCCGAACTGACAGATATTAGGGTGAGTTCCGAGGGAACTGCAGACCTCCAACATGCACGTATTTTGCGTAACACCTACTCTCTCTGTCATGTATGCGTACGAGATCCAAGTTAAAGTATGCAGAATTGGGCCTGATTTTTTTTTTTTTTGTTGCATTTTTTAATATAATTCCACTGTTAAATCTACTCCCGATTCTCGAGCTCCACACCAGACATGTACGGAGTTTGTGTCACGGACATGGAGATGAATACATTATTATTGAACGTAGCTACCCGTGTCTGCCCCTCCTGTTTGTTGTGTGCTGAGTTGGCCGACTGTCAGCTGTACGGTAACACATGGACAAATCCATTTTCGACTCCGTTGTTGTGGAAAGGTAAACACTAATTGTTTCAAGCTAACGTTACGAACATAAGATGGACATTCAGTGGGCTCTAAAGTGCCAGCAGTTTCACTCGCATTTGCTAGTGAAATAAATTAAATGCAAATATGAAAATAACTGGTCGCATTTGTGCGAGTGTGATATACATTTAATTCTGCCTCCCGTTAGTTGTATTTTCCACGTAACATTACGAGTCACGCAACCTGATAACTGTAAATGTAATTATGATCCACGTCACAAAAAGCATTACAAAAGTATAATGATAAATAAACATCTTGGCGTTAAATGGAGTGGGGAGTTTAGAAGACTGCGTGATGAAGAATGAATGAGTGTCCGGTATTAGCTATAGAGTCAATGCTTCAGAAATGCCTTTGCACTAGATTTGCGAGTTGAATCTCCAATTTGCCGCGTGCCTCTGGTACTCTAAAAAGTTGGACAGGGTTGGCAGGTCTGGAACTGCCATCTAACGTTAACATCCAAACCTGTGTGGACCGGATGAACATCCAAACCTGTGTGGACCGGATGAACATCCAAACCTGTGTGGACCGGATGAACATCCAAACCTGTGTGGACCGGATGAACATCCAAACCTGTGTGGACCGGTTGAAAAATACTAGAATATGTGTGAACTAGTTAAGATCATTTAATGTTAGCATCCAAACCTGTGTGGACTAAAACGCTATAGAAATGTAGAGAATGCATTACAATGTATGGTATACGAGAGTATGGTGCACCTGTCATTGTTTTAACCAAACCCCATTTTAGTAGTAAGAAAATACTTCTGTAGAATTTGAAGCCCACAGCCAACAGACAGCTGACAGGAACAATAGTGGACATAGTTGGAGAACTTATTATAAAAGTTATATTGCAGTATGTGCAGTCTGGATCCAAGAATAATAAATATATATATATATACAGTTGAAGTCGGAAGTTTACATACACTAGTTTTTCACACCACTCCACAAATTTCTTGTAACAAATTATAGTTTTGGCAAGTCGGTTAGGACATCTACTTCATGCATGACACAAGTAATTTTTCCAACAATTGTTTACAGACGATTATTTAATTTATAATTCACTGTATCACAATTCCAGTGGGTCAGAAGTTTACATACACTAAGTTGACTGTTCCTTTTAACAGTGGAAAATTCCAGAAGATTATGTCATGGCTGTAGAAGCTTCTGATAGGCTAATTGACATAATTTGAGTCAATTGGAGGTGTACCTGTTGATGTATTTCAAGGCCTACCTTCAAACTCAGTGCCTCTTTGCTTGACATCATGGGAAAATCAAAAGAAATCAGCCAATACCTCAGAAAAAAATTGTAGACCTCCACAAGTCTGATTCATCCTGGGAGCAATTTCCAAACGCCTGAAGGTACCACGTTCATCTGTACAAACAATAGTACGCAAGTATAAACACCATGGGACCACGCAGCCATCATACCGCTCAGGAAGGAGACGCGTTCTGTCTCCTAGAGATAAATGCACTTGTGTGAAAAGTGCAAATCAATCCCAGAACAACAGCAAAGGACCTTCTGAAGATGCTGGAGGAAACTGGTACAAAAGTGTCTATATCCCC
>NC_052327.1:49619828-49647925 GCF_016432855.1 Salvelinus namaycush | reverse complement strand
TACCAAACATCCTTTAATGTAAGGCTCAGATCATACCAAACATCCTTAAGGTAAGTTGATCTGAGCCTTACATTAAGGATGTTTGGTATTGATCTGAGCCTTACCTTAAGGATGTTTGGTATTGATCTGAGCCTTACATTAAGGATGTTGGTATTGATCGAGCCTTACATTAAGGATGTTTTGGTATTGATCTGAGCCTTACATTAAGGATGTTTGGTATTGATCTGAGCCTTACCTTAAGGATGTTTGGTATTGATCTGAGCCTTACATTAATGATGTTGGTATTGATCTGAGCCTTACATTAAGGATGTTTGGTATTGATCTGAGCCTTACATAAGGATGTTTGGTATTGATCTGAGCCTTACCTAAGGATGTTTGGTATTGACTGAGCCTTACATTAAGGATGTTTGGTATTGATCTGAGCCTTACATTAAGGATGTTTGGTATTGATCTGAGCCTTACATTAAGGATGTTTGGTATTGATCTGAGCCTTACATTAAGGATGTTTGGTATTGATCTGAGCCTTACATTAAGGATGTTGTATTGATCTGAGCCTTACATTAAGGATGTTTGGTATTGCTCTGAGCCTTACATTAAGGATGTTTGGTATTGATCTGAGCCTTACCTTAAGGATGTTTGGTATTGATCTGAGCCTTACATTAAGGATGTTTGGTATTGATCTGAGCCTTACATTAAGGATGTTTGGTATTGATCTGAGCCTTACATTAAGGATGTTTGGTATTGATCTGAGCCTTACCTTAAGGATGTTTGGTATTGATCTGAGCCTTACATTAAGGATGTTTGGTATTGATCTGAGCCTTACCTTAAGGGTTTGGTATTGATCTGGCCTTACATTAAGGATGTTTGGTATTGATCTGAGCTTACATTAAGGATGTTTGGTATTGATCTGAGCCTTACCTTAAGGATGTTTGGTATTGATCTGAGCCTTACCTTAAGGATGTTTGGTATGATCTGAGCCTACATTAAGGATGTTTGGTATTGATCTGAGCCTTACCTTAAGGATGTTTGGTATTGATCTGAGCCTTACATTAAGGATGGTTTGGTAAATGGATCTGAGCCTTACTTAAGGATGTTTGGTATTGACTGAGCCTTACATTAAGGATTTTGGTATTGATCGAGCCTTACATTAGGATGTTTGGTATTGATCTGAGCCCTTACATTAAGGATAGTCTTGGTATTGATCTGAGCCTTACCTGAGGATTTTTCTGATCCTTACATTAGGATGTTATGGTATTGATCTGAGCCCTTACATTAGGATGTTTGGTATTGGATCTGAGCCTTTACATTAGGCATGTTGGTAATTGATCTGGCTTAGCCTTACCTTAAGGGATGTTTTGGTGTATTTATCTGAGCCTTACATTAAGGATGTTTGGTATTGATCCTGAGCCTTACATTTAAGGATGTTTGGTATTGATCTGAGCCTTACATTAAGGATGTTTGGTATTGATCTGAGCCTTACATTAAGGATGTTTGGTATTGATCTGAGCCTTACATTAAGGATGTTTGGTATTGATCGGAGCCTTACATTAAGGATGTTTGGTATTTCTGAGCCTTACATTTAAGGATGTTTGGTATTGATCTGAGCCCTTACATTAAGGATGTTTGGTATTGATCTGAGCCTTACATTAAGGATGTTTGGTATTGATCTGAGCCTTACATTAAGGATGTTTGGTATTGATCTGAGCCTTACATTAAGGATGTTTGGTATTGATCTGAGCCTTACATTAAGGATGTTTGGTATTGATCTGAGCCTTACATTAAGGATGTTTGGTATTGATCTGAGCCTTACATTAAGGATGTTTGGTATTGATCTGAGCCTTACCTTAAGGATGTTTGGTATTGATCTGAGCCTTACATTAAGGATGTCTCCCCATCGTCACAACAACTAGTACAGCAGAACACCTGTACGTAACAGACATACCTCTTCCCATCGTCACAACAACTAGTACAACAGAACACCTGTACGTAACAGACATACCTCTTCCCATCGTCACAACAACTAGTACAGCAGAACACCTGTACGTAACAGACATACCTCTTCCCATCGTCACAACAACTAGTACAGCAGAACACCTGTACGTAACAGACATACCTCTTCCCATCGTCACAACAACTAGTACAGCAGAACACCTGTACGTAACAGACATACCTCTCCCCATCGTCACAACAACTAGTACAGCAGAACACCTGTACGTTACAGACATACCTCTTCCCATCGTCACAACAACTAGTACAGCAGAACACCTGTACGTAACAGACATACCTCTTCCCATCGTCACAACAACTAGTACAGCAGAACACCTGTACGTAACAGACATACCTCTCCCCATCGTCACAACAACTAGTACAGCAGAACACCTGTATGTAACAGACATACCTCTTCCCATCGTCACAACAACTAGTACAGCAGAACACCTGTATGTAACAGACATACCTCTTCCCATCGTCACAACAACTAGTACAGCAGAACACCTGTACGTTACAGACATACCTCTTCCCATCGTCACAACAACTAGTACAGCAGAACACCTGTATGTAACAGACATACCTCTTCCCATCGTCACAACAACTAGTACAGCAGAACACCTGTACGTAACAGACATACCTCTTCCCATCGTCACAACAACTAGTACAGCAGAACACCTGTATGTAACAGACATACCTCTTCCCATCGTCACAACAACTAGTACAGCAGAACACCTGTATGTAACAGACATACCTCTCCCCATCGTCACAACAACTAGTACAGCAGAACACCTGTACGTTACAGACATACCTCTTCCCATCGTCACAACAACTAGTACAGCAGAACACCTGTATGTAACAGACATACCTCTTCCCATCGTCACAACAACTAGTACAGCAGAACACCTGTACGTTACAGACATACCTCTTCCCATCGTCACAACAACTAGTACAGCAGAACACCTGTACGTTACAGACATACCTCTCCCCATCGTCACAACAACTAGTACAGCAGAACACCTGTACGTTACAGACATACCTCTTCCCATCGTCACAACAACTAGTACAGCAGAACACCTGTACGTTACAGACATACCTCTTCCCATCGTCACAACAACTAGTACAGCAGAACACCTGTACGTTACAGACATACCTCTTCCCATCTTCACAACAACTAGTACAGCAGAACACCTGTACGTAACAGACATACCTCTCCCCATCGTCACAACAACTAGTACAGCAGAACACCTGTACGTTACAGACATACCTCTTCCCATCGTCACAACAACTAGTACAGCAGAACACCTGTACGTTACAGACATACCTCTTCCCATCGTCACAACAACTAGTACAGCAGAACACCTGTACGTAACAGACATACCTCTTCCCATCGTCACAACAACTAGTACAGCAGAACACCTGTACGTTACAGACATACCTCTTCCCATCGTCACAACAACTAGTACAGCAGAACACCTGTACGTAACAGACATACCTCTTCCCATCGTCACAACAACTAGTACAGCAGAACACCTGTACGTTACAGACATACCTCTTCCCATCGTCACAACAACTAGTACAGCAGAACACCTGTATGTAACAGACATACCTCTTCCCATCGTCACAACAACTAGTACAGCAGAACACCTGTACGTAACAGACATACCTCTTCCCATCGTCACAACAACTAGTACAGCAGAACACCTGTATGTAACAGACATACCTCTTCCCATCGTCACAACAACTAGTACAGCAGAACACCTGTACGTAACAGACATACCTCTTCCCATCGTCACAACAACTAGTACAGCAGAACACCTGTACGTTACAGACATACCTCTTCCCATCGTCACAACAACTAGTACAGCAGAACACCTGTACGTAACAGACATACCTCTTCCCATCGTCACAACAACTAGTACGGCAGAACACCTGTATGTAACAGACATACCTCTTCCCATCGTCACAACAACTAGTACAGCAGAACACCTGTACGTAACAGACATACCTCTTCCCATCGTCACAACAACTAGTACGGCAGAACACCTGTACGTAACAGACATACCTCTTCCCATCGTCACAACAACTAGTACGGCAGAACACCTGTATGTAACAGACATACCTCTTCCCATCGTCACAACAACTAGTACAGCAGAACACCTGTATGTAACAGACATACCTCTTCCCATCGTCACAACAACTAGTACAGCAGAACACCTGTACGTTACAGACATACCTCTTCCCATCGTCACAACAACTAGTACAGCAGAACACCTGTATGTAACAGACATACCTCTTCCCATCGTCACAACAACTAGTACAGCAGAACACCTGTATGTAACAGACATACCTCTTCCCATCGTCACAACAACTAGTACAGCAGAACACCTGTACGTTACAGACATACCTCTTCCCATCGTCACAACAACTAGTACAGCAGAACACCTGTACGTTACAGACATACCTCTTCCCATCGTCACAACAACTAGTACAGCAGAACACCTGTACGTAACAGACATACCTCTTCCCATCGTCACAACAACTAGTACAGCAGAACACCTGTACGTAACAGACATACCTCTTCCCATCGTCACAACAACTAGTACAGCAGAACACCTGTACGTTACAGACATACCTCTTCCCATCGTCACAACAACTAGTACAGCAGAACACCTGTACGTTACAGACATACCTCTTCCCATCGTCACAACAACTAGTACAGCAGAACACCTGTATGTAACAGACATACCTCTTCCCATCGTCACAACAACTAGTACAGCAGAACACCTGTACGTTACAGACATACCTCTTCCCATCGTCACAACAACTAGTACAGCAGAACACCTGTACGTAACAGACATACCTCTTCCCATCGTCACAACAACTAGTACAGCAGAACACCTGTACGTAACAGACATACCTCTTCCCATCGTCACAACAACTAGTACAGCAGAACACCTGTACGTAACAGACATACCTCTTCCCATCGTCACAACAACTAGTACAGCAGAACACCTGTACGTAACAGACATACCTCTTCCCATCGTCACAACAACTAGTACAGCAGAACACCTGTACGTAACAGACATACCTCTTCCCATCGTCACAACAACTAGTACAGCAGAACACCTGTACGTAACAGACATACCTCTCCCCATCGTCACAACAACTAGTACAGCAGAACACCTGTACGTTACAGACATACCTCTTCCCATCGTCACAACAACTAGTACAGCAGAACACCTGTACGTAACAGACATACCTCTTCCCATCGTCACAACAACTAGTACAGCAGAACACCTGTACGTAACAGACATACCTCTCCCCATCGTCACAACAACTAGTACAGCAGAACACCTGTATGTAACAGACATACCTCTTCCCATCGTCACAACAACTAGTACAGCAGAACACCTGTATGTAACAGACATACCTCTTCCCATCGTCACAACAACTAGTACAGCAGAACACCTGTACGTTACAGACATACCTCTTCCCATCGTCACAACAACTAGTACAGCAGAACACCTGTATGTAACAGACATACCTCTTCCCATCGTCACAACAACTAGTACAGCAGAACACCTGTACGTAACAGACATACCTCTTCCCATCGTCACAACAACTAGTACAGCAGAACACCTGTATGTAACAGACATACCTCTTCCCATCGTCACAACAACTAGTACAGCAGAACACCTGTATGTAACAGACATACCTCTCCCCATCGTCACAACAACTAGTACAGCAGAACACCTGTACGTTACAGACATACCTCTTCCCATCGTCACAACAACTAGTACAGCAGAACACCTGTATGTAACAGACATACCTCTTCCCATCGTCACAACAACTAGTACAGCAGAACACCTGTACGTTACAGACATACCTCTTCCCATCGTCACAACAACTAGTACAGCAGAACACCTGTACGTTACAGACATACCTCTCCCCATCGTCACAACAACTAGTACAGCAGAACACCTGTACGTTACAGACATACCTCTTCCCATCGTCACAACAACTAGTACAGCAGAACACCTGTACGTTACAGACATACCTCTTCCCATCGTCACAACAACTAGTACAGCAGAACACCTGTACGTTACAGACATACCTCTTCCCATCTTCACAACAACTAGTACAGCAGAACACCTGTACGTAACAGACATACCTCTCCCCATCGTCACAACAACTAGTACAGCAGAACACCTGTACGTTACAGACATACCTCTTCCCATCGTCACAACAACTAGTACAGCAGAACACCTGTACGTTACAGACATACCTCTTCCCATCGTCACAACAACTAGTACAGCAGAACACCTGTACGTAACAGACATACCTCTTCCCATCGTCACAACAACTAGTACAGCAGAACACCTGTACGTTACAGACATACCTCTTCCCATCGTCACAACAACTAGTACAGCAGAACACCTGTACGTAACAGACATACCTCTTCCCATCGTCACAACAACTAGTACAGCAGAACACCTGTACGTTACAGACATACCTCTTCCCATCGTCACAACAACTAGTACAGCAGAACACCTGTATGTAACAGACATACCTCTTCCCATCGTCACAACAACTAGTACAGCAGAACACCTGTACGTAACAGACATACCTCTTCCCATCGTCACAACAACTAGTACAGCAGAACACCTGTATGTAACAGACATACCTCTTCCCATCGTCACAACAACTAGTACAGCAGAACACCTGTACGTAACAGACATACCTCTTCCCATCGTCACAACAACTAGTACAGCAGAACACCTGTACGTTACAGACATACCTCTTCCCATCGTCACAACAACTAGTACAGCAGAACACCTGTACGTAACAGACATACCTCTTCCCATCGTCACAACAACTAGTACGGCAGAACACCTGTATGTAACAGACATACCTCTTCCCATCGTCACAACAACTAGTACAGCAGAACACCTGTACGTAACAGACATACCTCTTCCCATCGTCACAACAACTAGTACGGCAGAACACCTGTACGTAACAGACATACCTCTTCCCATCGTCACAACAACTAGTACGGCAGAACACCTGTATGTAACAGACATACCTCTTCCCATCGTCACAACAACTAGTACAGCAGAACACCTGTATGTAACAGACATACCTCTTCCCATCGTCACAACAACTAGTACAGCAGAACACCTGTACGTTACAGACATACCTCTTCCCATCGTCACAACAACTAGTACAGCAGAACACCTGTATGTAACAGACATACCTCTTCCCATCGTCACAACAACTAGTACAGCAGAACACCTGTATGTAACAGACATACCTCTTCCCATCGTCACAACAACTAGTACAGCAGAACACCTGTACGTTACAGACATACCTCTTCCCATCGTCACAACAACTAGTACAGCAGAACACCTGTACGTTACAGACATACCTCTTCCCATCGTCACAACAACTAGTACAGCAGAACACCTGTACGTAACAGACATACCTCTTCCCATCGTCACAACAACTAGTACAGCAGAACACCTGTACGTAACAGACATACCTCTTCCCATCGTCACAACAACTAGTACAGCAGAACACCTGTACGTTACAGACATACCTCTTCCCATCGTCACAACAACTAGTACAGCAGAACACCTGTACGTTACAGACATACCTCTTCCCATCGTCACAACAACTAGTACAGCAGAACACCTGTATGTAACAGACATACCTCTTCCCATCGTCACAACAACTAGTACAGCAGAACACCTGTACGTTACAGACATACCTCTTCCCATCGTCACAACAACTAGTACAGCAGAACACCTGTACGTAACAGACATACCTCTTCCCATCGTCACAACAACTAGTACAGCAGAACACCTGTACGTAACAGACATACCTCTTCCCATCGTCACAACAACTAGTACAGCAGAACACCTGTACGTAACAGACATACCTCTTCCCATCGTCACAACAACTAGTACAGCAGAACACCTGTACGTTACAGACATACCTCTTCCCATCGTCACAACAACTAGTACAGCAGAACACCTGTACGTTACAGACATACCTCTTCCCATCTTCACAACAACTTTGTCAAAATGACTTGACCATGATAACTGACCATCCAATATTATACCTAGGAGATTAAAGAAGTAGCTGAGGTTAATTTCCAAAGACCAGCAGGACTAACCACTAAACTCCTCCCCTCCCATCTCCTGTTCTCTCCTCTCCTCCCCTCCCCTCCCCTCTCCTCTTATCTCCCCTCCCCTCCTCCCCTCTCCTCTTATCTCCCCTCCTCCCCTCTCCTCTTATCTCCCCTCCCATCTCAGGTCCTCTCTTCTCCTCCCCTCCCATCTCCTGTCCTCTCCTCCCCTCTCCTCTTATCTCCCCTCCTCCCCTCTCCTCTTATCTCCCCTCCCCTCTCCTCTTATCTCCTCCCCTTTCCTCTTATCTCCCCTCCTCTCTCTCTCCTTCATTGTTATCCGGGTGATGACAGTCCAGGGGGTGAGTCAGATGGGAATCTGTGTACATTGTCCTCGGCTGCTCCTGATCCCAGGTCAGCTCTCTGCGTTGGCCTTGGCTGCTCTGACCCCAGGTCAGCTCTCTGCGTTGGCCTTGGCTGCTCTGACCCCAGGTCAGCTCTCTGCGTTGGCCTTGGCTGCTCTGACCACAGGTAAGCTCTCTGCGTTGGCCTTGGCTGCTCTGACCCCAGGTCAGCTCTCTGCGTTGGCCTTGGCTGCTCTGACCCCAGGTCAGCTCTCTGCTCGTCTAGAGGTGCAATTATGGGATGGCTAGTCCAACACACATCTATCCTTGACCCGGGACGAGGCCTCCCCTGGCGCAGGACAAATCACCACCGTTTTCTCAGCCTTTCTCAGGGCCCCCCATTCGTCTCCTCCTCACCCCTCTCCTCCTCACCCCTCTCCGCCTCACCCCTCTCCTCCCAGCCCCTCCAGCAGCCTCTCTCTACCCCCCCCCCTATCATCCCTCTGTCCTCTCCTTCTCCTCCCATCTCACCTCAGGCTTAAGGAAAAATCCCTCTGATTGCTGAAAATCTTTTAAGATTCATGGAAAAAGAGATCCAGTGGGAGAATGTTAAGAGACAGAATGAACTTAACATGGTCCACACACACCCGCACAGTTGCGATAAGGGCCCGGTGGCGCCTTTTCCCCCTTAGGAGGCTGAAAGGATTTGGCGTGGTCCCTTGGATCCTCAAAAGGTTCTCTAGAAGCACCGTCGAGCATTTTGGTATGGCAATTGCATCGCCCTTTGGGGCCGAGCTCCCCGCCATCCAAGACCTCTATATTAGGCGGTGTCAAAGGAAGGTCTGAACAATTCTCTCCAGCCACCCGAGCCTTAGACTGTTCACTCTGCTACCTTCCGGCAAACGGTACCGGATCATCAGCTCGTGCACCAGCAGGGTCCGAGACAGCGTCGACCCCCAAGCCATAAGACTCCTACATAGCCAGACTGATAAATAGTTAATTAATGGTAACATAAATATCTGCACTGGCTCTATTTTGCAATGACCCTACACACACTCACTAGACAACATATACACACTACATACACACTATATACACACTATACACACACTATATACACACTATATACACACACTCACTAGAAAACATATACACACTATACACACTATATACACACACTCACTAGACAACATATACACACACTACATACACACACTCACTAGACAACATATACACACTACATACACACTACATACACACTACATACACACTCACTAGACTATATATACACACTACATACACACTCACTAGACTATATATACACACTATATACACACTCACTAGACTATATATACACACTACATACACACACTCACTAGACTATATATACACACTACATACACACTCACTAGACTATATATACACATTATATACACACTCACTAGACTATATATACACACTACATACACACACTCACTAGACTATATATACACACTACATACACACTCACTAGACTATATATACACACTATATACACACTCACTAGACTATATATACACACTATATACACACTACATACACACACTCACTAGACTATATATACACACACTATATAAACACTATACACACACCATATACACACTCATTAAACCATATACACACAGTATATACACAGTATATAAACAATATATACACACTACAAACACACTATATACACACTATATACACACTCACTAGACATATATACACACTATATACACACTACATACACACACTCACTAGACTATATATATACACTATGTACACGCTATGTACACACTATATACAGACTACAAACACACTATATACACACACACTAGACTATATATACACACACTATATAAACACTATATACACACTATATACACACTATATACACACTCATTAAACCATATACACACAGTATATACACAGTATATAAACAATATATACACACTACAAACACACTATATACACACTCACTAGACATATATACACACTATATACACACTATATACACACTATATACACACTCATTAAACCATATACACACAGTATATACACGGTATATAAACAATATATACACACTACATACACACTATATACACACTCACTAGACATATATACACACTATATACACACTATATACACACTATATACACACTATATACACACTCACTAGACTATATATACACACAATATACACACTATATGTCAAATCAAATCAAATGTTATTTGTCACATACACATGGTTAGCAGATGTTAATGCGAGTGTAGCAAAATGCTTGTGCTTCTAGTTCCGACAATGCAGTAGTAACCAACGAGTAATCTAACCTAACAATTTCACAACAACTACCTTATACACACAAGTGTAAAGGAATGAAGAATATGTACATAAAAATATATGAAATAGTGATGGCCGAACGGCATAGGCAAGATGCAGTAGATGGTATAGAGTACAGTATATACATATGAGATGAGTAATGTAGGGTATGTAAACATTATATGAAGTGGCATTGTTTAAAGTGGCTAGTGACACATTTTTTCATCAATTTTTACATTGTTAAAGTGGCTGGAGTTGAGTCAGTATGCTGGCAGCAGCCACTCAATGTTAGTGGTGGCTGTTTAACAGTCTGATGGCCTTGAGATATAAGCTGTTTTTCAGTCTCTCGGTCCCAGCTTTGATGCACCTGTACTGACCTCTCCTTCTGGATGATAGCGGGGTGAACAGGCAGTGGCTTGGGTGGTTGTTGTCCTTGATGATCTTTATGGCCTTCCTGTGACATCGTGTAGGGGGTGTAGGTGTCCTGGAGGGTATGTAGTTTGCCCCCGGTGATGCGTTGCGCAGACCTCACTACACTCAGGAGAGCCTTACCGTACCAGCCGGTGATACAGCCCGACAGGATGCTCTCGTTTGTGCATCTGTAAAAGTTTGTGAATGCTTTTGGTGACAAGCCGAATTTCTTCAGCCTCCTGACGTTGAAGTGGCGCCTTCTTCACCACGCTGTCTGTGTGGGTGGACCAATTCAGTTTGTCCGTGATGTGTACGCCGAGGAACTTAAAACTTACTACCCTCTCCACTACTGTCCCATCGATGTGGATAGGGGGGTGCTCCCTCTGCTGTTTCCTAAAGTCCACGATCATCTCCTTTGTTTTGTTGACGTTGAGTGTGAGGTTATTTTCCTGACACCACACTCCGAGAGCCCTCACCTCCTCCCTGTAGGCCGTCTCGCCGTTGTTGGTAATCAAGCCTACCACTGTAGTGTCGTCTGCAAACTTGATGATTGAGTTGGAGGCGTGCATGGCCACGCAGTCGTGGGTGAACAGGGAGTACAGGAGGGGGCTCAGAACGCACCCTTGTGGGGCCCCAGTGTTGAGGATCAGCGGAGTGGAAATGTTGTTACCTACCCTCACCACCTGGGGGCGGCCCGTCAGGAAGTCCAGTACCCAGTTGCACAGGGCGGGGTCGAGACCCAGGGTCTCGAGCTTGATGACGAGTTTGGAGGGTACTATGGTGTTGAATGCTGAGCTGTAGTCGATGAACAGCATTCTCACATAGGTATTCCTCTTGTCCAGATGGGTTAGGGCAGTGTGCAGTGTGCAGTGTGCAGTGTGGTTGCGATTGCGTCGTCTGTGGACCTATTGGGGCGGTAAACAAATTGGAGTGGGTCTAGGGTGTCAGGTAGGGTGGAGGTGATATGGTCCTTGACTAGTCTCTCAAAGCACTTCAAGATGACGGAAGTGAGTGCTACGGGGCGGTAGTCGTTTAGCTCAGTTACCTTAGCTTTCTTGGGAACAGGAACAATGGTGGCCCTCTTGAAGCTTGTGTGGACAGCAGACTGGGATAAGGATTGATTGAATATGTCCGTAAACACACCAGCCAGCTGGTCTGCGCATGCTCTGAGGACGCGGCTGGGGATGCCGTCTGGGCCTGCAGCCTTGCGAGGGTTAACACGTTTAAATGTTTTACTCACGTCGGCTGCTTTGAAGGAGAGTCTGCAGGTTTTGGTAGCGGGCCGTGTCAGTGGCACTGTATTGTCCTCAAAGCGGGCAAAGAAGTTGTTTAGTCTGTCTGGGAGCAAGACATCCTGGTCCGCGACGGTGCTGTAACGGTTGTCCTCCTCCTCTTCGTCCGAAGAGGAGGAGTAGGGATTGGACCAAAGCGCAGCGTTGTTATACGACATGATGATATTTATTAAAGTAAAGACGAAACACGAAAATACTTCAACAAACTAAAAAAACAAATAAACGATGTAGACAGACCTGAACTAGAGAACTTACATATACACGAAGAACGCATGAACAGGTACAGACTACACAAACGAACGAACAAACGAAACAGTCCCGTGTGGTGCACAGACACAGACACGGAAGACAATCACCCACAAACAAACAGTGTGAACAGCCTACCTTTATATGGTTCTCAATCAGAGGAAACGTCAAACACCTGTCCCTGATTGAGAACCATATAAGGCTAATTACCAATGACCTAAACATAGAAACACAAAACATAGAATGCCCACCCCAACTCACGCCCTGACCAACTAAACACATACAAAAATAACAGAAAACAGGTCAGGAACGTGACAGCACCCCCCCCTCAAGGTGCGAACTCCGGGCGCACCCCTAAAACTCAAGGGGAGGGTCTGGGTGGGCATCTGTCCGCGGTGGCGGCTCCGGCGCAGGACGAGGACACCACTCCACCATTGTCTTTCTCCCCCTCCTTAGCGTCCTCCGAGTGGCGATCCTCGCCCCCAACCCTGGTCTAGGAACCTTCACACCGGTCCCCCCTAGATAACTCAGGACATAGAGGTAGCTCAGGACAGAGAGGTAGCTCAGGACAGAGAGGTAGCTCATGACAAAGAGGTAGCTCAGGACAGAGAGGCAACTCCGGACTACTGGCAGCTCCGGACTGAGTGGCCGCTCCGGACTGAGTGGCAGCTCCGGACTGAGTGGCAGCTCCGGACTGAGTGGCAGCTCCGGACTGAGTGGCAGCTCCGGACTGAGTGGCAGCTCCGGACTATAGGGCAGCTCCGGACTATAGGGCAGCTCATGACTGTAGGGCAGCTCATGACTGTAGGGCAGCTCATGACTGTAAGGCAGCTCATGACTGTAGGGCAGCTCATGACTGTAGGGCAGCTCATGACTGGAGGGCAGCTCATGACTAGAGGGCAGCTCATGACTGGAGGGCAGCTCATGACTGGCTGACGGCTCTGGCAGCTCCTGACTGGCTGGCGGCTCTGGCAGCTCCTGACTGGCTGGCGGCTCTGACAGCTCCTGACTGGCTGGCGGCTCTGGCAGCTCCTGACTGGCTGGCGGCTCTGGCAGCTCCTGGCTGGCTGGCGGCTCTGGCAGCTCATGGCTGGCTGGCGGCTCTGGCTGCTCCTGGCTGGCTGGCGGCTCTAGCTGCTCATGGCTGGCTGGCGGCTCTGGCTGCTCATGGCTGGCTGGCGGCTCTGGCTGCTCATGGCTGGCTGGCGGCTCTAGCTGCTCATGGCTGGCTGGCGGCTCTGGCTGCTCATGGCTGGCTGGCGGCTCTGGCTGCTCATGGCTGGCTGGCGGCTCTGGCTGCTCATGGCTGGCTGGCGGCTCTGGCTGCTCATGGCTGGCTGGCGGCTCTGGCTGCTCATGGCTGGCTGGCGGCTCTGGCTGGTCATGGCTGGCGGAAGGCTCTGGCTGGTCATGGCTGGCTGACGGCTCTGGCTGATCCTGTCTGGCGGAAGGCTCTGGCTGATCCTGTCTGGCGGAAGGCTCTGGCTGATCCTGTCTGGCGGAAGGCTCTGGCTGATCCTGTCTGGCGGAAGGCTCTGGCTGATCCTGTCTGGCGGAAGGCTCTGGCTGATCCCGTCTGGCGGAAGGCTCTGGCTGATCCGGTCTGGCGGAAGGCTTTGGCTGCTCCTGTCTGGCGGAAGGCTCTAGCGGCTCCTGTCTGGCGGAAGGCTCTAACGGCTCCTGTCTGGCGGACGGCTCTGAAGGCTCATGGCAGACGGGCGGCTTTGCAGGCTCAGTACAGACGGGCGGCTTTGAAGGCTCAGTACAGACGGGCAGTTCATGCGGCGCTTGGCAGACGGACAGGTCAGACGGCGTTTGGCAGACGGGCAGTTCAGGCGCCGTTGGGCAGACGGGCAGTTCAAGCGCCGTTGGGCAGACGGGCAGTTCAGGCGCCGTTGGGCAGACGGGCAGTTCAGGCGCCGCTGGGCAGATGGGCAGTTCAGGCGCCGCTGGGCAGACGGCAGACTCTGGCCGGCTGAGGCGCACTGTAGGCCTAGTGCGTGGTGCCGGAACTGGAGGTACCGGGCTAAGGACACGCACCATCAGGCTAGTGCGGGGAACAACAACAGGGCACACTGGACTCTCAAGGCGTACTATAGGCCTGGTGCGTGGTACCGGCACTGGTGGTACCGGGCTGAGGGCACGCACATCAGGGCGAGTACGGGGAGAAGGAACAGTGCGTACAGGGCTCTGGAGACGCACAGGAGGCTTGATGCGTGGTGCCGGAACTGGAGGCACTGGGCTGGAGACACGCACCACAGGGAGAGTGCGTGGAGGAGGAACAGGGCTCTGGAGACGCACAGGAGGCTTGGTGCGTGGTGTCAGCACTGGTGGTACTGGGCTGGAGACACGCACCACAGGGCTAGTGCGGGGAGCAGTAACAGGACGCACAGGACTCTGGAGACGCACAGGAGGCTTGGTGCGTGGTGTAGGCACTGTCTTAACCAGACGGCTAGCACGCACCTCAGGACGAGTATGGAGAGCTGTTCCCGGTGACATTAACTCACCAACACGTTCAGTCGGTCGGATGCCGTGCCTCATGCACCAAACCAGTACATCCCTCATAACTCTCTCCTCCTATTTCTCCATTAACTCCTTTACTGTCTCTGCGTCACTCACCTCCAAAACCGCCCTCACCGGCTCCTTACGGTAAGCAGGAGGACAGGGGCTGGTTTTCTTTTTGTAATCCGTGATTGACTGTAGACCCTGCCACATACCTCTTGTGTCTGAGCCATTGAATTGCGACTCTACTTTGTCTCTATACTGACGCTTAGCTTGTTTGATTGCCTTGCGGAGGGAATAGCTACACTGTTTGTATTCGGTCATGTTTCCGGTCACCTTGCCCTGATTAAAAGCAGTGGTTCGCGCTTCCAGTTTTGCGCGAATGCTGCCATCAATCCACGGTTTCTGGTTTGGGAATGTTTTAATAGGTGGTGTGGGTACGACATCGCCGATGCACTTGCTAATAAACTCGCTCACCGAATCAGCGTATTCGTCAATGTTGTTGTTTGACGCAATGCGGAACATATCCCAGTCCACGTGATCGAAGCAATCTTGAAGCGTGGAATCAGATTGGTCGGACCAGCGTTGAACAGACCTGAGCGCGGGAGCTTCCTGTTTTAGTCTCTGTCTATAGGCTGGAAGCAACAAAATGGAGTCGTGGTCAGCTTTTCCGAAGGGAGGGTGGAGGAGGGCCTTATATGTGTCGCGGAAGTTAGAATAACAATGATCCAGGGTTTTACCAGCCCTGGTTGCACAATCGATATGCTGATAGAATTTAGGGAGTCTTGTTTTCAGATTGGCCTTGTTAAAATCCCCATCTACAATCAATGCAGCCACAGGATATGTGGTTTCCAGTTTACATAGAATCAAATGAAGTTCGTCAGGGCCATCGATGTGTGTGCTTGGGGGGGAATATATGCGGCTGTGATTATAATCGAAGATAATTCTCTTGGTAGATAATGCGGTCGACATTTGATTGTGAGGAATTCTAAGTCAGGTGAACAGAAGGACTTGAGCTCCTGTATGTTGTTATGATCACACCACGTCTCGTTAATCATAAGGCATACCCCCCCGCTGTCACGTTCCTGACCTATTTCTGTTAGTTTGTTGTATGTGTTAGTTGGTCAGGACGTGAGTTTGGGTGGGCATTCTTTGTTTTCTGTTTCTATGTTGGTTTAAGGGTTGCCTGGTATGGCTCTTAATTAGAGGCAGGTGTTTTGCGTTTTCCTCTAATTGAGAGTCATATTTAGGTAGGTTGTTTCACAGTGTTCGTTGTGGGTGGTTGTCTCCTGTGTCAGTGTTTGTCGCACCATACGGGACTGTTCGGTTTGTTTGTACATCGTTCTTTTTGTGTAGTCTATTTTCCCTGTTCGTGCGTTCTTCGTGTTATATGTAAGTTCGTATAGTTCAGGTCTGTCTACGTTTTCGTTTCGTTATTTTGTTAATTATTCAAGTGTTTTCGTTTCGTGTTTATTCCGTCTTGTTTAATTAAAATATGTCATTTCACAACGCTGCGCCTTGGTTCAATCACTACTCCTCCTCTTCGGTTGAAGAGGAGGAGGAACACCGTAACAGAACCACCCACCAATCTAGAACCAAGCAGCATAAGTTCGAGCAGTGGAACACGCAACAGGAGAGGCTTAATTATTTGGAGAAATGGACATGGGAGGAAGACCTAGAAGGCAAAGGACCCTGGGCGCAGCCAGGAGAATATCGCCGCCCCAAAGCTGAGCTGGAGGCAGCGAAAGCAGAGAGGCGGCGATATGAGGAGGCAGCTAGGAAGCAAGGCTGGAGACCGGAGAATCAAGCCCAAAACTGCAGATATGAGGGGACGCGTCTAGCACGGAAGCCCGAAAAGCCCGTGAGTACTACCCAAAAATTTCTTGGGGGGGGGCTAAGAGGTAGTGGGCCAAGGGCAGGTAGGAGACCTGCGCCCACTTACCAGGCTAACCGTGGAGAGCGGGAGTACGGGCAGACACCGTGTTACGCAGTAGAGCGCACGGTGTCTCCTGTACGTGTGCATAGCCCAGTGCGGGTTATTCCACCTCCCCGCACTGGTAGGGCTAGATTGAGCATTGAGCCAAGTGCCATGAAGCCGGCTCTACATATCTGGCCACCAGTACGTCTCCTTGGGCCGGCTTACATGGCACCAGCCTTACGCATGGTGTCCCCGGTTCGCCTACATAGCCCGGTGCGGGTTATTCCACCTCCCCGCACTGGGCGGGCGACGGGGAGCATTCAACCAGGTAAGGTTGGGCAGGCTCGGTGCTCAAGGGAGCCAGTACGCCTGCACGGTCCGGTATTTCCGGCGCTACCTCCCCGCCCCAGCCCAGTACCACCTGTTCCTCCTCCACGCACTCTCCCTATGGTGCGTGTCTCCAGTCCGGTGCCTCCAGTTCCGGCACCACGCACTAAGCCACCTGTGCGTCTCCAGAGCCCTGTACACACTGTTCCTTCTCCCCGTACTCGTCCTGAGGTGCGTGCCCTTAGCCTGGTACCACCAGTGCCGGTACCACGCACTAGGCCTATAGTGCGCTTTGAGAATTCAGTGTGCCCTGTCCCTGCTCCCCGCACTAGGCTTGAAGTGCGTGTCTCCAGTCCAGTGCCTCCAGTTCCGGCACCACGCACTAAGCCACCTGTGCGTCTCCAGAGCCCTGTACACACTGTTCCTTCTCCCCGTACTCGTCCTGATGTGCGTGCACTCAGCCCGGTGGCCCCAGTGCCGGTACCACGCACCAGGCCTACAGTGCGTCTCAGACGGCCAGAGTCTGCCGTCTGCCCAATGGCGCCTGAACTGTCCGTCTGCCAAGCGCCGCATGAACTGCTCGTCTGTATTGAGCCTGCAAAGCCGCCCGTCTGCCATGAGCCTACAGAGCCTTCCGCCAGACAGGAGCCGCTAGAGCCTTCCACCAGACAGGAGCAGCCAAAGCCTTCCGCTAGACAGGATCAGTCTGAGCCATCCGTCTCCTCTGAGCCATCCGTCTCCTCAGCGCCGTCTGAGCCATCCGTCTCCCCAGCGCCGTCTGAGCCATCCGTCTCCCCAGCGCCGTCTGAGCCATCCGTCTCCCCAGCGCCGTCTGAGCCATCCGTCTCCCCAGCGCCGTCTGAGCCATCCGTCTGTCCCGAGCCATTAGAGCCGCCCGTCTGTCCCGAGCCGTCAGAGCCGATAGTCAGTCAGGAGCCGCTAGAGCCAGTCGTCAGTCAGGATCTGCCAGAGCCGCCAACCAGACAGGATCTGCCAGAGCCGCCAACCAGACAGGATCTGCCAGAGCCGCCAACCAGACAGGATCTGCCAGAGCCGCCAACCAGACAGGATCTGCCAGAGCCGCCAACCAGACAGGATCTGCCAGAGCCGTCAGCCAGTCATGAGCTGCCTTCCAGTCATGAGCTGCCTTCCAGTCATGAGCTGCCTCCCAGTCATGAGCTGCCTCCCAGTCATGAGCTGCCTCCCAGTCATGAGCTGCCCTCCAGTCATGAGCTGCCCTCCAGTCATGAGCTGCCCTCCAGTCATGAGCTGCCTTCCAGCCATGAGCTGCCCTACAGCCATGAGCGGCCAGAGCCGTCAGACAGTCATGAGCTGCCCTCCAGTCATGAGCTGCCCTCCAGTCATGAGCTGCCCTCCAGTCATGAGCTGCCTCCCAGTCATGAGCTGCCCTCCAGTCATGAGCTGCCCTCCAGTCATGAGCTGCCCTCCAGTCATGAGCTGCCCTCCAGTCATGAGCTGCCTTCCAGTCATGAGCTGCCCTACAGCCATGAGCGTCCAGAGCCGTCAGCCAGCCATGAGCGTCCAGAGCCGTCAGCCAGTCCGGAGCTGCCAGTAATCCAGAACTGCCCCTCAGTCCAGAGCTGTCTCTCTGTCCGGAGCTGCCTTTCAGTCCGGAGTTGCCCCTCTATCCTGAGCTACCTCTCTATCTACCTCTCTATTCTCACCTACCTCTATGTCCTGAGCTACCTTGTCCCGGAGCTGTCCCTTTATTTTGTGTTGCATATATTAGGTGGGTGGAATAGAGGGGTGGTCATTCTGAGGGGGATTAGCGAGCTGGGATTGACTATGGTGGGGTGGGGACCTCGCCCAGAGCCTGAGCCACCACCGTGGTCAGATGCCCACCCAGACCCTCCCCTAAACTTGGTGCTGGTGCGCCCGGAGTTCGCACCTTAAGGGGGGGGTTATGTCACGTTCCTGACCTATTTCTGTTAGTTTGTTGTATGTGTTAGTTGGTCAGGACGTGAGTTTGGGTGGGCATTCTTTGTTTTCTGTTTCTATGTTGGTTTAAGGGTTGCCTGGTATGGCTCTTAATTAGAGGCAGGTGTTTTGCGTTTTCCTCTAATTGAGAGTCATATTTAGGTAGGTTGTTTCACAGTTTTCGTTGTGGTTGGTTGTCTCCTGTGTCAGTGTTTGTCGCACCATACGGGACTGTTCGGTTTGTTTGTACATCGTTCTTTTTGTGTAGTCTATTTTCCCTGTTCGTGCGTTCTTCGTGTTATATGTAAGTTCGTATAGTTCAGGTCTGTCTACGTTTTCGTTTCGTTATTTTGTTAATTATTCAAGTGTTTTCGTTTCGTGTTTATTCCGTCTTGTTTAATTAAAATATGTCATTTCACAACGCTGCGCCTTGGTTCAATCACTACTCCTCCTCTTCGGTTGAAGAGGAGGAGGAACACCGTTACACCCGCCCTTCTTCTTACCAGAAAGATGCTTGTTTCTGTCGGCGCGATGCGTGAAGAAACCAGCTGGCTGTACCGACTCCGATAGCGTGTCTCGAGTGAGCCATGTTTCCGTGAAGCAAAGAACGTTACAGTCTCTTATGTCTCTCAGGAATGCTACCCTTGCTCGGATTTTATCTACCTTGTTGTCAAGAGACTGGACATTGGCGAGTAGGTCGATGAATACGGCTGCACAGTAATGTCTCTTATCGATGGCGGTTATGATATCGTTTAGGACCTTGAGCGTGGCTGAGGTGCACCCATGACCAGCTCAGAAACCAGATTGCATAGCGGAGAAGGTACGGTGGGATTCTAAATGGTTGGTGATCTGTTTGTTGACTTGGCTTTCTAAGACTTTAGAAAGACAGGGCAGGATAGATATAGGTCTGTAGCAGTTTGGGTCTAGAGTGTCTCCCCCTTTGAAGTGGGGGATGATCGCGGCAGCTTTCCAATCTTTGGGAATCTCAGACAATACGAAAGAGAGGTTGAACAGGCTAGTAATATTAAACACTGGAGGTAAGGTGGGGTTAATCAGTAAACACTGGAGGTAAGGTGGGGCTATTCATTAAACACTGGAGGTAAGGTGGGGTTAATTATTAAACACTGGAGGTAAGGTGGGGTTATTCATTAAACACTGGAGGTAAGGTGGGGTTATTCATTAAACACTGGAGGTAAAGTGGGGTTATTGTCACGAACATTGTTGTAAGAGTCGGACCAAAATGCAGCGTGGTTTGGGTTCATCATCTTTATTACGTGAACCGGCAAAAAAACAATAAAGAACAAAACGAACGTGAAGCTATGTAGTGCTCAAGGCAACTATACACAATCAAGATCCCACAACCAACAGGTGGGAAAAAGCTGCCTAAGTATGATCCCCAATCAGAGACAACGATAGACAGCTGCCTCTGATTGGGAACCATACCAGGCCAACGTAGAAATAAAGAAACTAGAATGCCCACCCTAGTCACACCCCGACCTAACCAAAATAGAGAATAAAGGATCTCTAAGGTCAGGGCGTGACAGTTATTCATTAAACACTGGAGGTAAGGTGGGGTTATTCATTAAACACTGGAGGTAGGGTGGGGTTATTCATTAAATACTGGAGGTAAGGTGGGGTTATTCATTAAATACTGGAGGTAAGGTGGGGTTATTCATTAAACACTGGAGGTAAGGTGGGGTTATTCATTAAACACTGGAGGTAAGGTGGGGTTATTCATTTAACACTGGAGGTAAGGTGGGGTTATTCATTAAATACTGGAGGTAAGGTGGGGTTATTCATTAAATACTGGAGGTAAGGTGGGGTTATTCATTAAATACTGGAGGTAAGGTGGGGTTATTCATTAAACACTGGAGGTAAGGTGGGGTTATTCATTAAACACTGGAGGTAGGGTGGGGTTATTCATTAAACACTGGAGGTAAGGTGGGGTTATTCATTAAATACTGGAGGTAAGGTGGGGTTATTCATTAAATACTGGAGGTAAGGTGGGGTTATTCATTAAATACTGGAGGTAAGGTGGGGTTATTCATTAAATACTGGAGGTAAGGTGGGGTTATTCATTTAACACTGGAGGTAAGGTGGGGTTATTCATTAAATACTGGAGGTAAGGTGGGGTTATTCATTAAACACTGGAGGTAAGGTGGGGTTATTCAATAAATACTGGAGGTAAGGTGGGGTTATTCATTAAACACTGGAGGTAAGGTGGGGTTATTCATTACACTGGAGGTAAGGTGGGGTTATTCATTAAACACTGGAGGTAAGGTGGGGTTATTCATTAAATACTGGAGGTAAGGTGGGGTTATTCATTAAACACTGGAGGTAAGGTGGGGTTATTCATTAAACACTGGAGGTAAGGTGGGGTTATTCATTAAATACTGGAGGTAAGGTGGGGTTATTCATTAAACACTGGAGGTAAGGTGGGGTTATTCATTAAACACTGGAGGTAAGGTGGGGTTATTTATTAAACACTGTAGGTAAGGTGGGGTTATTCATTAAACACTGGAGGTAAGGTGGGGTTATTCATTAAACACTGGAGGTAAGGTGGGGTTATTCATTAAACACTGGAGGTAAGGTGGGGTTATTCATTAAATACTGGAGGTAAGGTGGGGTTATTCATTAAATACTGGAGGTAAGGTGGGGTTATTCATTAAACACTGGAGGTAAGGTGGGGTTATTCATTAAACACTGGAGGTAAGGTGGGGTTATTCATTTAACACTGGAGGTAAGGTGGGGTTATTCATTAAATACTGGAGGTAAGGTGGGGTTATTCATTAAACACTGGAGCTAAGGTGGGGTTATTCATTAAACACTGGAGGTAAGGTGGGGTTATTCATTAAACACTGGAGGTAAGGTGGGGTTATTCATTAAACACTGGAGGTAAGGTGGGGTTATTCATTAAACACTGGAGGTAAGGTGGGGTTATTCATTAAATACTGGAGGTAAGGTGGGGTTATTCATTAAATACTGGAGGTAAGGTGGGGTTATTCATTACACACTGGAGGTCAGGTGGGGTTATTCATTAAACACTGGAGGTAAGGTGGGGTTATTCATTAAACACTGGAGGTAAGGTGGGGTTATTCATTAAACACTGGAGGTAAGGTGGGGTTATTCATTAAACACTGGAGGTAAGGTGGGGTTATTCATTAAATACTGGAGGTAAGGTGGGGTTATTCATTAAATACTGGAGGTAAGGTGGGGTTATTCATTAAATACTGGAGGTAAGGTGGGGTTATTCATTTAACACTGGAGGTAAGGTGGGGTTATTCATTAAATACTGGAGGTAAGGTGGGGTTATTCATTAAACACTGGAGGTAAGGTGGGGTTATTCATTAAATACTGGAGGTAAGGTGGGGTTATTCATTAAACACTGGAGGTAAGGTGGGGTTATTCATTACACTGGAGGTAAGGTGGGGTTATTCATTAAACACTGGAGGTAAGGTGGGGTTATTCATTAAATACTGGAGGTAAGGTGGGGTTATTCATTAAACACTGGAGGTAAGGTGGGGTTATTCATTAAACACTGGAGGTAAGGTGGGGTTATTTATTAAACACTGGAGGTAAGGTGGGGTTATTCATTAAACACTGGAGGTAAGGTGGGGTTATTCATTAAACACTGGAGGTAAGGTGGGGTTATTCATTAAACACTGGAGGTAAGGTGGGGTTATTCATTAAATACTGGAGGTCAGGTGGGGTTATTCATTACACACTGGAGGTCAGGTGGGGTTATTCATTAAACACTGGAGCTAAGGTGGGGTTATTCATTAAATACTGGAGGTCAGGTGGGGTTATTTATTAAACACTGGAGGTAAGGTGGGGTTATTCATTAAACACTGGAGGTAAGGTGGGGTTATTCATTAAACACTGGAGGTAAGGTGGGGTTATTCATTAAACACTGGAGGTAAGGTGGGGTTATTCATTAAACACTGGAGGTAAGGTGGGGTTATTCATTAAATACTGGAGGTAAGGTGGGGTTATTCATTAAACACTGGAGCTAAGGTGGGGTTATTCATTAAATACTGGAGGTAAGGTGGGGTTATTCATTAAACACTGGAGGTAAGGTGGGGTTATTCATTAAACACTGGAGGTAAGGTGGGGTTATTCATTTAACACTGGAGGTAAGGTGGGGTTATTCATTAAATACTGGAGGTAAGGTGGGGTTATTCATTAAACACTGGAGGTAAGGTGGGGTTATTCATTAAACACGGGAGGTAAGGTGGGGTTATTCATTAAACACTGGAGGTAAGGTGGGGTTATTCATTAAACACTGGAGGTAAGGTGGGCTTATTCATTAAACACTGGAGGTAGGGTGGGGTTATTCATTAAACACTGGAGGTAAGGTGGGGTTATTCATTAAATACTGGAGGTCAGGTGGGGTTATTCATTACACACTGGAGGTCAGGTGGGGTTATTCATTAAACACTGGAGGTAAGGTGGGGTTATTCATTAAATACTGGAGGTAAGGTGGGGTTATTCATTAAATACTGGAGGTCAGGTGGGGTTATTCATTACACACTGGAGGTCAGGTTTGGTTATTCATTAAACACTGGAGGTAAGGTGGGGTTATTCATTAAATACTGGAGGTAAGGTGGGGTTATTCATTAAACACTGG
This sequence comes from Salvelinus namaycush, assembly GCF_016432855.1. Taxonomy (NCBI): domain Eukaryota; kingdom Metazoa; phylum Chordata; class Actinopteri; order Salmoniformes; family Salmonidae; genus Salvelinus; species Salvelinus namaycush. The sequence continues at coordinate 49,623,863 of NC_052327.1, read as the reverse complement.
AGGTAAGGTGGGGTTATTCATTAAATACTGGAGGTAAGGTGGGGTTATTCATTAAACACTGGAGGTAAGGTGGGGTTATTTATTAAACACTGGAGGTAAGGTGGGGTTATTCATTAAACACTGGAGGTAAGGTGGGGTTATTCATTAAACACTGGAGGTAAGGTGGGGTTATTCATTAAACACTGGAGGTAAGGTGGGGTTATTCATTAAACACTGGAGGTAAGGTGGGGTTATTCATTAAATACTGGAGGTAAGGTGGGGTTATTCATTAAATACTGGAGGTAAGGTGGGGTTATTCATTAAACACTGGAGGTAAGGTGGGGTTATTCATTAAATACTGGAGGTAAGGTGGGGTTATTCATTAAACACTGGAGGTAAGGTGGGGTTATTTATTAAACACTGGAGGTAAGGTGGGGTTATTCATTAAACACTGGAGGTAAGGTGGGGTTATTCATTAAACACTGGAGGTAAGGTGGGGTTATTCATTAAACACTGGAGGTAAGGTGGGGTTATTCATTAAACACTGGAGGTAAAGTGGGGTTATTCATTAAACACTGGACGTAAGGTGGGGTTATTCATTAAATACTGGAGGTAAGGTGGGGTTATTCATTAAACACTGGAGGTAAGGTGGGGTTATTCATTAAACACTGGAGGTAAGGTGGGGTTATTCATTTAACACTGGAGGTAAGGTGGGGTTATTCATTAAATACTGGAGGTAAGGTGGGGTTATTCATTAAACACTGGAGCTAAGGTGGGGTTATTCATTAAACACTGGAGGTAAGGTGGGCTTATTCATTAAATACTGGAGGTCAGGTGGGGTTATTCATTAAACACTGGAGGTCAGGTGGGGTTATTCATTAAACACTGGAGGTAAGGTGGGGTTATTCATTAAACACTGGAGGTAAGGTGGGGTTATTCATTAAACACTGGAGGTAAGGTGGGGTTATTCATTAAATACTGGAGGGAAGGTGGGGTTATTCATTAAACACTGGAGGTAAGGTGGGGTTATTTATTAAACACTGGAGGTAAGGTGGGGTTATTCATTAAACACTGGAGGTAAGGTGGGGTTATTCATTAAACACTGGAGGTAAGGTGGGGTTATTCATTAAACACTGGAGGTAAGGTGGGGTTATTCATTAAACACTGGAGGTAAGGTGGGGTTATTCATTAAATACTGGAGGTAAGGTGGGGTTATTCATTAAATACTGGAGGTAAGGTGGGGTTATTCATTAAACACTGGAGGTAAGGTGGGGTTATTCATTAAACACTGGAGGTAAGGTGGGGTTATTCATTTAACACTGGAGGTAAGGTGGGGTTATTCATTAAATACTGGAGGTAAGGTGGGGTTATTCATTAAACACTGGAGCTAAGGTGGGGTTATTCATTAAACACTGGAGGTAAGGTGGGCTTATTCATTAAATACTGGAGGTAAGGTGGGGTTATTCCAAATAACTGGCAATATCGGTTCTTTCCACCTGATGAATTTATGTAAATTTTCCCCAAATATGAATGGAATTGAGAATCATTGGATTGTTTCTTTCTTTCTTCAACACCTTGGACCAGACGTCGAGAATATATTTTAGATCTTAATGCAGTACATTTTAGCTTCGATACTCTACCATGCACAAGGATAGTCTGCTGTCCATTGTTTAAGTGAAGGCAACCCAGTAATACACCTTCATATGAGTTAGTCTAAGACCTCTAGCTTTATAGGGGAAGTGGAAAACAGTCAGCTTTATAGGGGAAGTGTAAAACAGTCTGCTTTATAGGGGAGGTGGAAAACAATCAGCTTTATAGGGAAGTGGAAAACAGTGAGCTTTATATGGGAAGTGGAAAACAGTCAGCTTTAAAGGGGAAGTGGAAAACAGTCAGCTTTATAGGGGGAAGTGGAAAACAGTCAGCTTTATAGGGGAAGTAGAAAACAGTCAGCTTTATAGGGGAAGTGGAAAACAGTCAGCTTTATAGGGGAAGTGGAAAACAGTCAGCTTTATAGGGGAAGTGGAAAACAGTCAGCTTTATAGGGGAAGTGGAAAACAGTCAGCTTTATAGGGGAAGTGGAAAACAGTCAGCTTTATAGGGGAAGTGAAAAACAGTCAGCTTTATAGGGGAAGTGGAAAACAGTCAGCTTTATAGGGGAAGTGTAAAACAGTCAGCTTTATAGGGGAAGTGTAAAACAGTCAGCTTTATAGGGGAAGTGTAAAACAGTCAGCTTTATAGGGGAAGTGGAAACCAGTCAGCTTTACAGGGGAAGTGGAAAACAGTCAGCTTTATAGGGGAAGTGGAAAACAGTCAGCTTTACAGGGGAAGTGGAAAACAGTCAGCTTTAAAGGGGAAGTGGAAAACAGTCAGCTTTATAGGGGGAAGTGGAAAACAGTCAGCTTTATAGGGGAAGTAGAAAACAGTCAGCTTTATAGGGGAAGTGGAAAACAGTCAGCTTTATAGGGGAAGTGGAAAACAGTCAGCTTTATAGGGGAAGTGGAAAACAGTCAGCTTTATAGGGGAAGTGGAAAACAGTCAGCTTTACAGGGGAAGTGGAAAACAGTCAGCTTTATAGGGGAAGTAGAAAACAGTCAGCTTTATAGGGGAAGTGGAAAACAGTCAGCTTTATAGGGGAAGTGGAAACCAGTCAGCTTTATAGGGGAAGTAGAAAACAGTCAACTTTACAGGGGAAGTGGAAAACAGTCAACTTTACAGGGGAAGTGGAAAACAGTCAGCTTTATAGGGGAAGTAGAAAACAGTCAGCTTTATAGGGGAAGTAGGAAACAGTCAGCTTTAAAGGGGAAGTGGAAAACAGTCAGCTTTATAGGGGAAGTGGAAAACAGTCAGCTTCATAGGGGAAGTGGAAAACAGTCAGCTTTATAGGGGGAAGTGGAAAACAGTCAGCTTTATAGGGGAAGTGGAAAACAGTCAGCTTTAAAGGGGAAGTGGAAAACAGTCAGCTTTATAGGGGGAAGTGGAAAACAGTCAGCTTTATAGGGGGAAGTGGAAAACAGTCAGCTTTATAGGGGAAGTGGAAAACAGTCAGCTTTATAGGGGAAGTGGAAACCAGTCAGCTTTATAGGGGAAGTGGAAACCAGTCAGCTTTATAGGGGAAGTGGAAAACAGTCAGCTTTATAGGGGAAGTGGAAAACAGTCAGCTTTATAGGGGAAGTGTAAAACAGTCAGCTTTATAGGGGAAGTGAAAAACAGTCAGCTTTATAGGGGAAGTGTAAAACAGTCAGCTTTATAGGGGAAGTGTAAAACAGTCAGCTTTATAGGGGAAGTGTAAAACAGTCAGCTTTATAGGGGGAAGTGGAAAACAGTCAGCTTTATAGGGGAAGTGGAAACCAGTCAGCTTTATAGGGGAAGTGGAAAACAGTCAGCTTTAAAGGGAAATGGAAAACAGTCAGCTTTAAAGGGAAATGGAAAACAGTCAGCTTTATAGGGAAGTGTAAAACAGTCAGCTTTATAGGGGAAGTGGAAAACAGTCAGCTTTATAGGGGAAGTAGAAAACAGTCAACTTTACAGGGGAAGTGGAAAACAGTCAGCTTTATAGGGGAAGTAGAAAACAGTCAGCTTTATAGGGGAAGTAGAAAACAGTCAGCTTTATAGGGGAAGTGGAAAACAGTCAGCTTTATAGAGGAAGTGGAAAACAGTCAACTTTATAGGGGAAGTAGACAACAGTCAGCTTTATAGGGGAAGTAAAAAACAGTCAGCTTTATAGGGGAAGTGGAAAACAGTCAGCTTTATAGAGGAAGTGGAAAACAGTCAGCTTTAAAGGGGAAGTGGAAAACAGTCAACTTTATAGGGGAAGTGGAAAACAGTCAGCTTTATAGGGGCAGTGGAAAACAGTCAGCTTTATAGAGGAAGTGGAAAACAGTCAGCTTTAAAGGGGAAGTGGAAAACAGTCAACTTTATAGGGGAAGTGGAAAACAGTCAACTTTATAGGGGAAGTGGAAAACAGTCAGCTTTACAGGGGAAGTAGAAAACAGTCAATTTGACTCTTGAGGTCTTTCATTCCAAATAAAGTTGGAGAGCAGGCCATTTATTTTATTA